>NW_026285125.1:0-9887 GCF_023373465.1 Oncorhynchus keta | reverse complement strand
TCCTATGTTGGCTGGCTGGCTAGTTTAGTTACTCAGACACTCGGAACTCAAACCAGAGGGATGCTATGTTGGCTAGCTGGCTAGTTTTAGTTGCTCAAACACCCGGCTCCAAACAGAGGGATGCTATGTTAGCTGGCTGGCTGGTTTGGTTGCTCAAACACAGAGGCTCAAGCAGAGAGGATGCTATGTTGGCCTGGCTAGCGGATGTTAGTTGCTCAAACACCCAGCAGCTCAAACAGAGGGATGCTATGTTGGCTGGCTGGCTAGTTTAGTTTACTCAAGCGCTACAGGCTCAAACAGAGGGATGCTATGTTAGCCGCTGGCTAGTTTAGCTACTCAAGCACCGGCTCCAACAGAGGATGCTTCCATGTTAGCTAGCTGGCTAGTTTAGTTGCTCAAACACCCTGGCTCAAAGCAGAGGGATGCTATGTTAGCTAGCTGGCTAGTTTAGCTACTCCAAGCACCCCGGCACTCAAGCAGAGGATGCTATGTATAGCTTCAGCTGGAGTAGTTTAGTTACTCATGTTACCCTGCTCAAACAGAGGGATGCTATGTTGGCCTGGCTGGCTGGTTAGTTGCTCAAACACCCTGCGGCTCAAACAGAGGGATGCTATGTTAGCTAGCTGGCCTGGTTGATTGCTCAAACACCCGGCTCAAGCAGAGGGATGCTATGTTAGCTTCCCAGCCGGGCCGGTTGAGTTACTCAAACACCCTGCTCAAACAGAGGGATGCTATGTTAGCAAGCTGGCTAGTTTAGATGCTCAAACGCCCGGCTCAAACAGAGGGATGCTATGGTGTTGGCTAGCTGGCTGGTTTAGATTTACTCAAACACCTACGGCTCAAACAGAAGAGATGCTATGTTGTAGCTAGCTGCCCAACGATTGGATTGCTCAGGCACCCTGCTCTAAACAGAGGGATGCTATGTTAGGCTGGCTGGCTGGTTTACGTTACTCAAACACCCGGCTCAAACAGAGGGATCCTATGTTAAGCTAGCTGGCGCTAGGCCCCAGTTACTCAAACACTGGACTCAAACAGAGGATGCTATGATAGCTAGCTGGCTAGTTTAGTTGCTCAAAACACCCGCCTCAAACAGAGGGATGCTATGTTAGCTAACAGCCTGGCTAGTTTAGTTACGCAGACACCCGCTCAAACGCAGAGGGATGCTATGTTATAGCTAGCTGGCTAGTTTTGAGTTACTCAAACACCCGGCTCAAATAGAGGGATGCCATGTTAAGCTAGCTGGCTAGTTTAGTTACTCAAGCACAAGGCTCAAACAGAGGATGCTATGTTAGCTAGCTGGCTGGTTTAGTTACTCAAACTACCCGGCTCGACACAGAGGGATCCCCTATGTTAGCTAGCTGGCTAGAATTTAGTTACTCAAACACTCGGCTCCAAGACAGAGGATGCTATGTTGGCTAGCTGGCTAGTTTAGTTACTCAAACACCCGGCTCAAACAGAGGATGCTATGTTAGCTAGCTGGCTAGTTTAGTTACTCAGAGGCACAAGGCTCAAACAGAGGGATGCTATGTTAGCTAGCTGGCCACAGGATTAGTTACTCAAACACCCAGCTCAAACAGAGGATGCTATGTTAGCCTCAGCTGGCTAAGTTTAGTTACTCAAACGCAAGAGCTCAAACAGAGGATGCATTTACATTTACATTTAAGTCATTTAGCAGACGCTCTTATCCAGAGCGACTTACAAATTGGTGCATTCACCTTATGACATCCAGTGGAACAGCCACTTTACAATAGTGCATCTAAATCTTTTAAGGGGGGGGTGAGAAGGATTACTTTATCCTATCCTAGGTATTCCTTAAAGAGGTGGGGTTTCAGGTGTCTCCGGAAGGTGGTGATTGACTCCGCTGTCCTGGCGTCGTGAGGGAGTGTGTTCCACCATTGGGGAGCCAGAGCAGCGAACAGTTTTGACTGGGCTGAGCGGGAACTGTACTTCCTCAGTGGTAGGGAGGCGAGCAGGCCAGAGGTGGATGAACGCAGTGCCCTTGTTTGGGTGTAGGGCCTGATCAGAGCCTGGAGGTACTGAGGTGCCGTTCCCCTCACAGCTCCGTAGGCAAGCACCATGGTCTTGTAGCGGATGCGAGCTTCAACTGGAAGCCAGTGGAGAGAGCGGAGGAGCGGGGTGACGTGGAGAGAACTTGGGAAGGTTGAACACCAGACGGGCTGCGGCGTTCTGGATGAGTTGTAGGGTTTAATGGCACAGGCAGGGAGCCCAGCCAACAGCGAGTTGCAGTAATCCAGACGGGAGATGACAAGTGCCTGGATTAGACCTGCGCCGCTTCCTGTGTGAGGCAGGGTCGACTCTTATGGATGTTGTAGAGCATGAACCTACAGGAACGGCCACCGCCTTGATGTTAGTTGAGAACGACAGGGTGTTGTCCAGATCACGCCAAGGTTCTTAGCGCCTGGGAGGAGGGACACAATGGAGTTGTCAACCGTGATGGCGAGATCATGGAACGGGCAGTCCTTCCCGGGAGGAAGAGCAGTCTGGCCTTGCCGAGGTTCAGCTTGAGGTGGTGATCCGTCATCCACACTGATATGTCCTGCCAGAGACATGCAGAGATGCGATTCACCACCTGGTCATCAGAAGGGGGAAAGGAGAAGATTAATTGTGTGTCGTCTGCATAGCAATGATAGGAGAGACCATGTGAGGTTATGACAGAGCCAAGTGACTGGGTGTATAGCGAGAATAGGAGAGGGCCTAGAACAGAGCCCTGGGAGACACCAGAGAGCGCGTGGTGAGGAGACAGATTCTCGCCACGCCACCTGGTAGGAGCGACCTGTCAGGTAGGACGCAATCCAAGCTGGGCCGCGCCGGAGATGCCCAACTCGGAGGGTGGAGAGGGAGGATCTGATGGTTCACAGTATCGAAGGCAGCCGATAGGTCTAGAAGGATGAGAGCAGAGGAGAGAGAGTTAGTTTTAGCGGTGCGGGAGCGCTCCGTGATACAGAGAAGAGTAGTCTCAGTTGAATGACTAGTCTTGAAAACCTGACTGATTTGGATCAAGAAGGTCATTCTGAGAGAGAGATAGTGGAGAGCTGGCCAAGGACGGCACGTTCAAGAGTTTTGGGAGAAAGAAAGAAGGGATACTGGTCTGTAGTTGTTGACATCGGAGGGATCGATGTAGATTTTTTCAGAAGGGGTGCAACTCTCGCTCTCTTGAAGACGGAAGGGACGTAGCCAGCGGTCAGGGATGAGTTGATGAGCGAGGTGAGGTAAGGGAGAAGGTCTCCGGAAATGGTCTGGAGAAGAGAGGAGGGGATAGGGTCGAGCGGGCAGGTTGTTGGGCGGGCGGCCGTCACAAGACGCAAGATTTCATCTGAGAGAGGAGAAAGAAGTCAGAGCACCGGGTAGGGCAGTGTGAGCAGAAACTACGGTGTCGTTTGACTTAGCAAACGAGGATCGGATGTCGCCGACCTTCTTTTCAAAATGGTTGACGAAGTCATCTGCAGAGAGGGAGGAGGGGGGGAGGGGAGGAGGGTTCAGGAGGGAGGAGAAGGTGGCAAAAGAGCTTCCTAGGTTAGAGGCAGATGCTTGGAATTTAGAGTGGTAGAAAGTGGCTCTAGCAGCAGAGACAGAGGAGGAAAATGTAGAGAGGAGGAGCGAAAGGATGCCAGGTCCGCAGGTGAGGCGAGTTTTCCTCCATTTCCGCTCGGCTGCCCGGAGCCCTGCCCTGTGAGCTCGAATGAGTCGTCGAGCCACGGAGCGGGGAGGGGAAGGGGACCGAGCCGCTGGAAGATAGGGGACATAGAGAGTCAAAGGATGCAGAAAGGAGGAGAGGAGGGTTGAGGAGGCAGAATCAGGAGATAGGTTGGAGAAGGTTTGGAGCAGAGGGAAGAGATGATAGGATGGAAGAGGAGAGAGAAGAGGGGGAGAGAGAGCGAAGGTTGGGACGGCGCGATACCATCCGAGTAGGGGCAGTGTGGGAAGTGTTGGATGAGAGCGAGAGGAAAAGGATACAAGGTAGTGGTCGAGACTTGGAGGGAGCGGCAATGAGGTTAGTGGGAAGAACAGCATCTAGTAAAGATGAGGTCGAGCGTATTGCCTGCCTTGTGAGTAGGGGGGAAGGTGAGAGGGTGAGGTCAAAGAGGAAAGGAGGGAAAGAAGGAGGCAGAGAGGAATGAGTCAAAGGTAGACGTGGGGAGGTTAAAGTCGCCCAGAACTGTGAGAGGTGAGCCGTCCTCAGGAAAGGAGCTTATCAAGACATCAAGCTCATTGATGAACTCTCCGAGGGGACCTGGAGGGCGATAAATGATAAGGATGTTAAGCTTGAAAGGGCTGGTAACTGTGACAGCATGAAATTCAAAGGAGGCGATAGACAGATGGGTAAGGGGAGAAAGAGAGAATGACCACTTGGGAGAGATGAGGATCCCGGTGCCACCACCCCGCTGACCAGAAGCTCTCGGGGTGCGAGAACACGGGGCGGACGAAGAGAGAGCAGTAGGAGTAGCAGTGTTATCTGTGGTGATCCATGTTTCCGTCAGTGCCAAGAAGTCGAGGGACTGAGGGAGGCATAGGCTGAGATGAACTCTGCCTTGTTGGCCGCAGATCGGCAGTTCCAGAGGCTACCGGAGACCTGGAACTCCACGTGGGTCGTGCGCGCTGGGACCACCAGATTAGGTGGCGCGGCCACGCGGTGTGGAGCGTTTGTATGGTCTGTGCAGAGAGGAGATAACAGGGATAGACAGACACATAGTTGACAGGCTACAGAAGAGGCTACGCTAATGCAAGGAGATTGAATGACAAGTGGACTACACGTCTCGAATGTTCAGAAAGTTAAGTTTACGTAGCAAGAATCTTATTGACTAAAATGATTAAAATGATACAGTACTGCTGAAGTAGGCTAGCTGGCAGTGGCTGCGTTGTTGACTTTGTAGACTAGCTGGCAGTGGCTGCGTTGTTGACACTACACTAATCAAGTCGTTCGTTGAGTGTAATAGTTTCTACAGTGCTGCTATTCGGGGCTAGCTGGCTAGCTAGCAGTGTTGATTACGTTACGTTGCGTTAAAAGAACGACAATAGCTGGCTAGCTAACCTAGAAAATCGCTCTAGACTACACAATTATCTTTGATACACAGACGGCTATGTAGCTAGCTATGTAGCTAGCTACGATCAAACAAATCAAACCGTTGTGCTGTAAAAATGAAATGAAATGAAAATGTGATACTACCTGTGGAGCGAAGCGGAATGCGACCGGTTGTTGAGTGCGGAAGTTCTATTCAGTAGACGTTGGCTAGCTGTTGGCTAGCTAGCAGTGTCTCCTATGTTAAGGACGACAAATAGCTGGCTAGCTAACCTCGGTAAATTAAGATAATCACTCTAAGACTACACGCTCTAAACTACACAATTATCTTGGATACGAAGACAGCAAAGACAACTATGTAGCTAGCTAACACTACACTAATCAAGTCGTTCAGTTGAGTGTAATAGTTTCTACAGTGCTGCTATTCGGTAGACGGTGGACGTTTATTAGCTGGCTAGCTGCTGGGCAGATAGCAGTGTAGACTATGTTAGGACGACGAAATACGAAGTTGCAATAGAAGTGCTGACTGTTTCACTTTGTTGTCCTCTTTCTTTTCCTTTTTCTTCTGTCCTTTTTTGTCCTTATTTTGTCTTCCCTTTCTTCTGTTAACTAGATATTTTTTGTTATTCTTCTGTAATAGCTAGCTAGCTTCTTCCAGGAGAGTCCTAGCAACTGCTTAGCAACAAGTAACACCAGTAATTCAGCTAGCTAAGATAATATACAATTTTATGAAAAATAGTTAATTTTTCAAAAAGCCTATCTTTTTAGTTTCTTTCCTTGTTTTGTCTTCTATTGATGCTATGTTAGCTAGCTGGCTAGTTTAGTTACTCAAACACCCGGCTCAAACAGAGGATGCTATGTTAGCTAGCTGGCTAGTTTAGTTACTCAAACACCCGGCTCAAACAGAGGGATGCTATGTTAGCTAGCTGGCTAGTTTAGTTACTCAAACACCCTGCTCAAACAGAGGATGCTATGTTAGCTAGCTGGCTAGTTTAGCTACGCAAACACCCGGCTCAAACAGAGGATGCTATGTTAGCTAGCTGGCTAGTTTAGTTACTCAAACACCCGGCTCAACCAGAGGGATGCTATGTTAGCTAGCTGGCTAGTTTAGTTACTCAAACACCCTGCTCAAACAGAGGGATGCTATGTTAGCTAGCTGGCTAGTTTAGCTACTCAAACACCCGGCTCAAACAGAGGGATGCTATGTTAGCTAGCTGGCTAGTTTAGTTACTCAAACACCCGGCTCAAACAGAGGGATGCTATGTTAGCTAGCTGGCTAGTTTAGTTACTCAAACACACGGCTCAAACAGAGGATGCTATGTTAGCTAGCTGGCTAGTTTAGTTACTCAAACACAAGGCTCAAACAGAGGATGCTATGTTAGCTAGCTGGCCAGTTTAGTTACTGCAAACACCCGGCTCAAACAGAGGGATGCTATGTTAGCTAGCTGGCCAGTTTAGTTACTGCAAACACCCGGCTCAAACAGAGGGATGCTATGTTAGCTAGCTGGCTAGTTTAGTTACTCAAACACCCGGCTCAAACAGAGGGATGCTATGTTAGCTAGCTGGCTAGTTTAGTTACTCAAAGACCCAGCTCAAACAGAGGGATGCTATGTTAGCTAGCTGGCTAGTTTAGTTACTCAAACACAAGGCTCAAACAGAGGATGCTATGTTAGCTAGCTGGCCAGTTTAGTTACGCAAACACCCGGCTCAAACAGAGGGATGCTATGTTAGCTAGCTGGCTAGTTTAGTTACTCAAACACCCGCGCTCAAACAGAGGATGCTATGTTAGCTAGCTGGCTAGTTTAGTTACTCAAACACCCGGCTCAAACAGAGGGATGCTATGTTAGCTAGCTGGCTAGTTTAGTTACTCAAACACCCGGCTCAAACAGAGGGATCCTATGTTAGCTAGCTGGCTAGTTTAGTTACTCAAACACTCGGCTCAAACAGAGGGATGCTATGTTAGCTAGCTGGCTAGTTTAGTTACTCAAACACCCGCCTCAAACAGAGGGATGCTATGTTAGCTAGCTGGCTAGTTTAGTTACGCAAACACCCGGCTCAAACAGAGGATGCTATGTTAGCTAGCTGGCTAGTTTAGTTACTCAAACACCCGCCTCAAACAGAGGGATGCTATGTTAGCTAGCTGGCTAGTTTAGTTACTCAAACACCCGGCTCAAACAGAGGGATCCTATGTTAGCTAGCTGGCTAGTTTAGTTACTCAAACACCCGGCTCAAACAGAGGGATGCTATGTTAGCTAGCTGGCTAGTTTAGTTACACAAACACCCGGCTCAAACAGAGGGATGCTATGTTAGCTAGCTGGCTAGTTTAGTTACTCAAACACACGGCTCAAACAGATGGATGCTATGTTAGCTAGCTGGCTAGTTTAGTTACTCAAACACCCGGCTCAAACAGAGGGATCCTATGTTAGCTAGCTGGCTAGTTTAGTTACTCAAACACTCGGCTCAAACAGAGGATGCTATGTTAGCTAGCTGGCTAGTTTAGTTACTCAAACACCCGGCTCAAACAGAGGGATGCTATGTTAGCTAGCTGGCTAGTTTAGTTACTCAAACACCCGGCTCAAACAGAGGGATGCTATGTTAGCTAGCTGGCTAGTTTAGTTACTCAAACACTCGGCTCAAACAGAGGGATGCTATGTTAGCTAGCTGGCTAGTTTAGTTACTCAAACACCCGCCTCAAACAGAGGGATGCTATGTTAGCTAGCTGGCTAGTTTAGTTACGCAAACACCCGGCTCAAACAGAGGGATGCTATGTTAGCTAGCTGGCTAGTTTAGTTACTCAAACACCCGCCTCAAACAGAGGGATGCTATGTTAGCTAGCTGGCTAGTTTAGTTACTCAAACACCCGGCTCAAACAGAGGGATGCTATGTTAGCTAGCTGGCTAGTTTAGTTACTCAAACACCCGGCTCAAACAGAGGGATGCTATGTTAGCTAGCTGGCTAGTTTAGTTACTCAAACACCCGGCTCAAACAGAGGATGCTATGTTAGCTAGCTGGCTAGTTTAGTTACTCAAACACCCGGCTCAAACAGAGGGATGCTATGTTAGCTAGCTGGCTAGTTTAGTTACTCAAACACTCGGCTCAAACAGAGGATGCTATGTTAGCTAGCTGGCTAGTTTAGTTACTCAAACACCCGGCTCAAACAGAGGGATGCTATGTTAGCTAGCTGGCTAGTTTAGTTACTCAAACACAAGGCTCAAACAGAGGGATGCTATGTTAGCTAGCTGGCTAGTTTAGTTACTCAAACACCCGGCTCAAACAGAGGGATGCTATGTTAGCTAGCTGGCTAGTTTAGTTACTCAAACACAAGGCTCAAACAGAGGGATGCTATGTTAGCTAGCTGGCTAGTTTAGTTACTCAAACACCCTGCTCAAACAGAGGGATGCTATGTTAGCTAGCTGGCTAGTTTAGTTACTCAAACACCCGGCTCAAACAGAGGGATGCTATGTTAGCTAGCTGGCTAGTTTAGTTACTCAAACACTCGGCTCAAACAGAGGGATGCTATGTTAGCTAGCTGGCTAGTTTAGTTACTCAAACACCCGGCTCAAACAGAGGGATGCTATGTTAGCTAGCTGGCTAGTTTAGTTACTCAAACACAAGGCTCAAACAGAGGGATGCTATGTTAGCTAGCTGGCTAGTTTAGTTACTCAAACACCCGGCTCAAACAGAGGGATGCTATGTTAGCTAGCTGGCTAGTTTAGTTACTCAAACACCCGGCTCAAACAGAGGGATGCTATGTTAGCTAGCTGGCTAGTTTAGTTACTCAAACACCCGGCTCAAACAGAGGGATGCTATGTTAGCTAGCTGGCTAGTTTAGTTACTCAAACACCCGGCTCAAACAGAGGGATGCTATGTTAGCTAGCTGGCTAGTTTAGTTACTCAAACACCCGGCTCAAACAGAGGGATGCTATGTTAGCTAGCTGGCTAGTTTAGTTACTCAAACACCCGGCTCAAACAGAGGATGCTATGTTAGCTAGCTGGCTAGTTTAGTTACTCAAACACCCGGCTCAAACAGAGGGATGCTATGTTAGCTAGCTGGCTAGTTTAGTTACTCAAACACCCGGCTCAAACAGAGGGATGCTATGTTAGCTAGCTGGCTAGTTTAGTTACTCAAACACCCGGCTCAAACAGAGGGATGCTATGTTAGCTAGCTGGCTAGTTTAGTTACTCAAACACCCGGCTCAAACAGAGGGATGCTATGTTAGCTAGCTGGCTAGTTTAGTTACTCAAACACCGCGGCTCAAACAGAGGGATGCTATGTTAGCTAGCTGGCTAGTTTAGTTACTCAAACACCCGGCTCAAACAGAGGGATGCTATGTTAGCTAGCTGGCTAGTTTAGTTACTCAAACACAAGGCTCAAACAGAGGATGCTATGTTAGCTAGCTGGCTAGTTTTAGTTACTCAAACACCCGGCTCAAACAGAGGGATGCTATGTTAGCTAGCTGGCTAGTTTAGTTACTCAAACACAAGGCTCAAACAGAGGGATGCTATGTTAGCTAGCTGGCTAGTTTAGCTACTCAAACACCCGGCTCAAACAGAGGGATGCTATGTTAGCTAGCTGGCTAGTTTAGTTACTCAAACACCCGGCTCAAACAGAGGATGCTATGTTAGCTAGCTGGCTAGTTTAGTTACTCAAACACCCGGCTCAAACAGAGGGATGCTATGTTAGCTAGCTGGCTAGTTTAGTTACTCAAACACCCGGCTCAAACAGAGAGGATGCTATGTTAGCTAGCTGGCTAGTTTAGTTACTCAAACACCCGGCTCAAACAGAGGGATGCTATGTTAGCTAGCTGGCTAGTTTAGTTACTCAAACACCCGGCTCAAACAGAGGGAT
>NW_026285124.1:0-3519 GCF_023373465.1 Oncorhynchus keta | reverse complement strand
AGGCTGATGTACCAGGAGAGTAGAGGCAGGGGACTAGGCAGAGCAGGTATAGGCTGATATACCAGGAGAGTAGAGGCAGGGGACTAGGCAGAGCAGGTATAGGCTGATATACCAGGAGAGTAGAGACAGGGGACTAGGCAGAGCAGGTATAGACTGATATACCAGGAGAGTAGAGGCAGGGGACTAGGCAGAGCAGGTATAGACTGATATACCAGGAGAGTAGAGGCAGGGGACTAGGCAGAGCAGGTATAGGCTGATATACCAGGAGAGTAGAGGCAGGGGACTAGGCAGAGCAGGTATAGACTGATATACCAGGAGAGTAGAGGCAGGGGACTAGGCAGAGCAGGTATAGACTGATATCAAATCAAATCAAATCAAATTTATTTATATAGCCCTTCGTACATCAGCTGATATCTCAAAGTGCTGTACAGAAACCCAGCCTAAAACCCCAAACAGCAAACAATGCAGGTGTAAAAGCACGGTGGCTAGGAAAAACTCCCTAGAAAGGCCAAAACCTAGGAAGAAACCTAGAGAGGAACCGGGCTATGTGGGGTGGCCAGTCCTCTTCTGGCTGTGCCGGGTAGAGATTATAACAGAACATGACCAAGATGTTCAAATGTTCATAAATGACCAGCATGGTCGAATAATAATAAGGCAGAACAGTTGAAACTGGAGCAGCAGCACAGTCAGGTGGACTGGGGACAGCAAGGAGCCTTCATGTCAGGTAGTCCTGGGGCACGGTCCTAGGGCTCAGGTCAGTTGAAACTGGAGCAGGAGCATGGCCAGGTGGACTGGGGACAGCAAGGAGTCCTCATGTCAGGTAGTCCTGGGACATGGTCCTAGGGCTCAGGTCCTCCGAGAGAGAGAAAGAAAGAGAGAAGGAGAGAATTAGAGAACGCACACTTAGATTCACACAGGACACCGAATAGGACAGGAGAAGTACTCCAGATATAACAAACTGACCCTAGCCCCCGACACATAAACTACTGCAGCATAAATACTGGAGGCTGAGACAGGAGGGGTCAGGAGACACTGTGGCCCCATCCGAGGACACCCCGGACAGGGCCAAACAGGAAGGATATAACCCCACCCACTTTGCCAAAGCACATCCCCCACACCACTAGAGGGATATCTTCAACCACCAACTTACCATCCTGAGACAAGGCCGAGTATAGCCCACAAAGATCTCCCCGCTACGGTACAACTCCAAGGGGGGCAACCCAGCCAGGCCGACCACAACAGTGAATCAACTCCACCCAGGTGACGCACCCTCTCTTAGGGGACGGCACGAGAGAGCCCCAGCAAGCCAGTGACTCAGCCCCGCAACAGGGTTAGAGGCAGAGAATCCCAGGAAAGAGGGGAACCGGCCAGGCAGAGACAGCAAGGGCGGTCTGGGTGCTCCAGAGCCTTTCCGTTCACCTTCCCACTCCTGGGCCAGACTACACTAACCATATGACCCACTGAAGAGATGAGTCTTCAGCAAAGACTTAAAGGTTGAGACTGGAGTTTGCGTTCTGACATGGGTAGCAACTGCTCCATAAAATGGAGCTCTATAGGAGAAAGCCCTACCTCCAGCTGTTTGCTAGGAAATTCTAGGGACAATTAGGGGCCTGGCTTTGTGACCGTAGCGTACGTGTAGGTATGTACGGCAGGACCAAATCAGAGAGGCAGGCAGGAGCAAGCCCATGTAATGCTTTGTAGGTTAGCAGTAAAACCTTTGAAATCAGCCCTTGCTTTGACAGGAAGCCAGTGTAGAGAGGCTAGCACTGGAGCAATATGATCAAATTTTTTGGTTCTAGTCAGATTCTAGCAGCCGTATTTAGCACTAACTGAAGTTTATTTAGTGCTTTATCCGGGCAGCCGGAAAATAGAGCACTGCAGCAGGTCTAACCTAGAAGTGACAAAAGCATGGATTAATTTTTCTGCATCATTTTTGACAGAAAGTTTCTGATTTTTGCAATGTTACGTAGATGGAAAAAAGCTGTCTTCGGAAATGGTCTTGATATGTTCTTCAAAAGAGAGATCAGGGTCCAGAGTAACGCCGAGGTCCTTCACAGTTTTATTTGAGACGACTGTACAACCATGGGATTAAATATCAGATCCAACAGAAGATCTCTTTGTTTCTTTGGGACCTAGAACAAGCATCTCTGTTTTGTCCGAGTTTAATAGTAGAAAGTTTGCAGCCATCCACTTCCTTATGTCTGAAACACATGCTTCTAGCTTAGGGCAATTGGGGTTTCACCATGTTTCATTGAAATGTACAGTGTGTGTCATCCGGCATAGCAGTGAAAGTTTACATTATGTTTTCGAATAACATCCCAAGAGGTAAAATATATAGTGAAAAACAATAGTGGTCCTAAAACAGAACCTTGAGGAACACCGAAATGTACAGTTGATTTGGTCAGAGGACAAACCATTCACAGAGACAAACTGATATCTTTCCTGACAGATAAGATCTAAACCAGGCCAGAACTTGTCCGTAGACCAATTTGGGTTTCCAATCTCTCCAAAAGAATGTGGTGATCGGGATGGTATCAAAAGCAGCACTAAGGTCTCAGGAGCACGAGGACAGATGCAGAGCTTCACAAGTGCCGTCCGATGCCATTAAAATGTCATTTACCACAGAGCAGGTTCATATACCAGGAGAGTAGAGGCAGGGGACGTGGCTCAGTGCTATGATGGGCTGTTAGCTAAAACCAGACTGAAGCATTTCGTAGAGGCAGGGGACTAGATATACCAGGAGAGTAGAGGCAGGGGACAGACAGAGCAGGTATAGGCTGATATACCAGGAGAGTAGAGGCAGGGACTAGGCAGAGCAGGTATAGGCTGATATACCAGGGAGAGTAGAGACAGGGGACGTAGGCAGAGCAGGTATAGACTGATATACCCAGGAGAGTAGAGGCAGGGGACTAGGCAGAGCAGGTATAGACTGATATACCAGAGAGTAGAGGCAGGGACTAGGCAGAGCAGGTATAGGCTGATATACCAGAGAGTAGGAGGCAGGGACTGAGGGCAGAGCAGGTATAGGCTGATATACCAGGAGAGTAGAGGTGCAAGGGACTAGGCAGAGCAGGTATAGGCTGATATACCAGAGAGTAGAGGCAGGGGACTAGGCAGAGCAGGTATAGGCTGATATACCAGAGAGAGTAGAGACAGGGGATCAGCAGAGCAGGTATAGACTGATATACCAGGAGAGTAGAGGCAGGGGACTAGGCAGAGCAGGTATAGACTGACATACCAGAGAGTAGAGGCAGGGGACTAGGCAGAGCAGGTATAGGCTGATATACCAGGGAGAGTAGAGGCAGGGGACTAGGGCAGAGCAGGTATAGGCTGATATACCAGGAGAGTAGAGGCAGCAGGGGACTAGGCAGAGCAAGGGGTACAGGCTGATATACCAGGAGAGGTAGATGCAAGGAACTGGCAGAGCAGGTATAGACTGATATACCAGGAGAGTAGAGGCAGGGGACTAGGCAGAGCAGAGGAGGTGGGGGACTAGGCAAGAGCAGGTATAGACTGATA
>NW_026285123.1:0-5704 GCF_023373465.1 Oncorhynchus keta | reverse complement strand
TGTGGACAATTTTCAGCAAGTTGCAACCTTGAAATACAGAAATGAACACTTTTTCCATAAACAAGGTCTAAAATCATGTTTGATGCACTCTGTAAGTTACATTTTTGCAGTACTGTTTAAACTAGATCATAGGAACACTGTGGACAATTTTCAGCAAGTTGCAACCTTGAAATACAGAAATGAACACTTTTCCATAAACAAGGTCTAAAATCATGTTTGATGCACTCTGTAAGTTTACATTTTTGCAGTAACTGTTTAAACTAGATCATAGGAACACTGTGGACAATTTTCAGCAAGTTGCAACCTTGAAATACAGAAATAAACACTTTTCCATAAACAAGGTCTAAAATCATGTTTGATGCACTCTGTAAGTTACATTTTTGCAGTACTGTTTAAACTAGATCATAGGAACACTGTGGACAATTTTCAGCAAGTTGCAACCTTGAAATACAGAAATAAACACTTTTCCATAAACAAGGTCTAAAATCATGTTTGATGCACTCTGTAAGTTACATATTTGCAGTACTGTTTAAACTAGATCATAGGAACACTGTGGACAATTTTCAGCAAGTTGCAACCTTGAAATACAGAAATAAACACTTTTCCATAAACAAGGTCTAAAATCATGTTTGATGCACTCTGTAAGTTACATTTTTGCAGTACTGTTTAAACTAGATCATAGGAACACTGTGGACAATTTTCAGCAAGTTGCAACCTTGAAATACAGAAATGAACACTTTTCCATAAACAAGGTCTAAAATCATGTTTGATGCACTCTGTAAGTTACATTTTTGCAGTACTGTTTAAACTAGATCATAGGAACACTGTGGACAATTTTCAGCAAGTTGCAACCTTGAAATACAGAAATAAACACTTTTCCATAAACAAGGTCTAAAATCATGTTTGATGCACTCTGTAAGTTACATTTTTGCAGTACTGTTTAAACTAGATCATAGGAACACTGTGGACAATTTTCAGCAAGTTGCAACCTTGAAATACAGAAATAAACACTTTTCCATAAACAAGGTCTAAAATCATGTTTGATGCACTCTGTAAGTTACATATTTGCAGTACTGTTTAAACTAGATCATAGGAACACTGTGGACAATTTTCAGCAAGTTGCAACCTTGAAATACAGAAATAAACACTTTTCCATAAACAAGGTCTAAAATCATGTTTGATGCACTCTGTAAGTTACATTTTTGCAGTACTGTTTAAACTAGATGATAGGAACACTGTGGACAATTTTCAGCAAGTTGCAACCTTGAAATACAGAAATAAACACTTTTCCATAAACAAGGTCTAAAATCATGTTTGATGCACTCTGTAAGTTACATATTTGCAGTACTGTTTAAACTAGATCATAGGAACAATGTGGACAATTTTCAGCAAGTTGCAACCTTGAAATACAGAAATAAACACTTTTCCATAAACAAGGTCTAAAATCATGTTTGATGCACTCTGTAAGTTACATTTTTGCAGTACTGTTTAAACTAGATCATAGGAACACTGTGGACAATTTTCAGCAAGTTGCAACCTTGAAATACAGAAATAAACACTTTTCCATAAACAAGGTCTAAAATCATGTTTGATGCACTCTGTAAGTTACATTTTTGCAGTACTGTTTAAACTAGATCATAGGAACACTGTGGACAATTTTCAGCAAGTTGCAACCTTGAAATACAGAAATGAACACTTTTCCATAAACAAGGTCTAAAATCATGTTTGATGCACTCTGTAAGTTACATTTTGCAGTACTGTTTAAACTAGATCATAGGAACACTGTGGACAATTTTCAGCAAGTTGCAACCTTGAAATACAGAAATGAACACTTTTCCATAAACAAGGTCTAAAATCATGTTTGATGCACTCTGTAAGTTACATTTTTGCAGTACTGTTTAAACTAGATCATAGGAACACTGTGGACAATTTTCAGCAAGTTGCAACCTTGAAATACAGAAATAAACACTTTTCCATAAACAAGGTCTAAAATCATGTTTGATGCACTCTGTAAGTTACATTTTTGCAGTACTGTTTAAACTAGATCATAGGAACACTGTGGACAATTTTCAGCAAGTTGCAACCTTGAAATACAGAAATAAACACTTTTCCATAAACAAGGTCTAAAATCATGTTTGATGCACTCTGTAAGTTACATATTTGCAGTACTGTTTAAACTAGATCATAGGAACACTGTGGACAATTTTCAGCAAGTTGCAACCTTTGAAATACAGAAATAAACACTTTTCCATAAACAAGGTCTAAAATCATGTTTGATGCACTCTGTAAGTTACATTTTTGCAGTACTGTTTAAACTAGATGATAGGAACACTGTGGACAATTTTCAGCAAGTTGCAACCTTGAAATACAGAAATAAACACTTTTCCATAAACAAGGTCTAAAATCATGTTTGATGCACTCTGTAAGTTACATATTTGCAGTACTGTTTAAACTAGATCATAGGAACACTGTGGACAATTTTCAGCAAGTTGCAACCTTGAAATACAGAAATAAACACTTTTCCATAAACAAGGTCTAAAATCATGTTTGATGCACTCTGTAAGTTACATTTTTGCAGTACTGTTTAAACTAGATCATAGGAACACTGTGGACAATTTTCAGCAAGTTGCAACCTTGAAATACAGAAATAAACACTTTTCCATAAACAAGGTCTAAAATCATGTTTGATGCACTCTGTAAGTTACATTTTTGCAGTACTGTTTAAACTAGATCATAGGAACACTGTGGACAATTTTCAGCAAGTTGCAACCTTGAAATACAGAAATGAACACTTTTCCATAAACAAGGTCTAAAATCATGTTTGATGCACTCTGTAAGTTACATTTTTGCAGTACTGTTTAAACTAGATCATAGGAACACCGTGGACAATTTTCAGCAAGTTGCAACCTTGAAATACAGAAATAAACACTTTTCCATAAACAAGGTCTAAAATCATGTTTGATGCACTCTGTAAGTTACATTTTTGTAGTACTGTTTAAACTAGATTATAGGAACACTGTGGACAATTGTCATCAAGTTCACAGCCTTGAAATACAGAAGTGGTACTTTTCCATAAACAAGGTCTAAAAATCATGTTGATGCACTCTGTAAAGTTACATTTTTTGTAGTACTGTTTAAACTAGATTATAGGAACACTGTGGACAATTGTCCATCAAGTTGCAACCTTGAAATACCAGAAATAAACACTTTTCCATAAACAATGTCTAAAATCATGTTTGATGCACTCTGCAAGTACTGTTTAAACTAGATCATAGGAACACTGTGGACAATTTTCAGCAAGTTGCAACCTTGAAATACAAAATAAACACTTTTCCATAAACAAGGTCTAAAATCATGTTTGATGCACCCTGTAAAGTTACATTTTGCAGTACTGTTTAAACTAGATCATAGAACACTGTGGACAATTTTCAGCAAGTTGCAACCTTGAAAACAGAAATAAACACTTTCCATAAACAAGGTCTAAAATCATGTTTGATGCACTCTGTAAGTTACATTTTTGCAGTACTGTTTAAACTAGATCATAGGAACACTGTGGACAATTTTCAGCAAGTTGCAACCTTGAAATACAGAAATAAACACTTTTCCATAAACAAGGTCTAAAAAATCATGTTTGATGCACTCTGTGTTACATTTTTGCAGTACTGTTTAAACTAGATCATAGGAACATCAGGACAATTTTTCAGCAAGTTGCAACCTTGAAAACAGAAATAAACACTTTTCCATAAACAAGGTCTAAAATCATGTTTGATGCACTCTGTAAGTTACATTTTTGTAGTACTGTTTAAACTAGATTATAGGAACAATGGACAATTGTCAATAAGTTGCAACCTTGAAATACAGAAATAAACACTTTTCCATAAACAAGGTCTGGGGTCAAATCATGTTTGATGCACTCTCGTAAGTTATGCATTTTGCAGTACTGTTTAAACTAGATCATAGGAACACTGTGGACAATTTTCAGCAAGTTGCAACCTTGAAATACAGAAATAAACACTTTTCCATAAACAAGGTCTAAAAATCATGTTTGATGCACTCTGTAAGTTACATTTTTGCAGTACTGTTTAAACTAGATCATAGGAACACTGTGGACAATTTTCAGCAAGTTGCAACCTTGAAATACAGAAATAAACACTTTTCCATAAACAAGGTCTAAATCATGTTTGATGCACTCTGTGTTACATTTTTGCAGTACTGTTTAAACTAGATCATGGAACACTGTGGACAATTTTCAGCAAGTTGCAACCTTGAAATACAGAAATAAACACTTTTCCATAAACAAGGTCTAAAATCATGTTTGATGCACTCTGTAAGTTACATTTTTGCAGTACTGTTTAAACTAGATCATAGAACACTGTGGACAATTTCAGCAAGCTGCAACCTTGAATACAGAAATAAACACTTTTCCATAAACAAGGTCTAAAATCATGTTTGATGCACTCTGTAAGTTACATTTTTGCAGTACTGTTTAAACTAGATCATAGGAACACTGTGGACAATTTTCAGCAAGTTGCAACCTTGAAATACAGAAATAAACACTTTTCCATAAACAAGGTCTAAAATCATGTTTGATGCACTCTGTAAGTTACATATTTGCAGTACTGTTTAAACTAGATCCTTAGGAACAATGTGGACAATTTTCAGCAAGCTGCAACCTTGAAATACAGAAATAAACACTTTTCCATAAAACAAGGTCTAAAATCATGTTTGATGCACTCTGCAAGTTACATTTTGCAGTACTGTTTAAACTAGATCATAGGAACACTGTGGACAATTTTCAGCAAGTTGCAACCTTGAAATACAGAATAAACACTTTTCCATAAACAAGGTCTAAAATCATGTTTGATGCACTCTGTAGTTACATTTTTGCAGTACTGTTTAAACTAGATCACAGGAACACTGTGGACAATTTTCATGTTGCAACCTTGAAATACAGAAATGAACACTTTTCCATAAACAAGGTCTAAAATCATGTTTGATGCACTCTGTAAGTTACATTTTTTGCAGTACTGTTTAAACTAGATCATAGGAACACCGTGGACAATTTTCAACAAGTTATTATTCAACTCAAAAATATTATTTCATCACTGCATTCAAATGTCTCCTTACTCTGATTCAGTTTGTTCAGTGAAAACTAGATCACTTAGGAACACTGTGAGACAATTTTAATAAATTTGCAACTATAAATACAGAAATAAACACTTTTCCATAAACAAGGTCTAAAATCATGTTTGATGCACTCTGTAAGTTACATTTTTGCAGTACTGTTTAAACTAGATCATAGGAACACTGTGGACAATTTTCAGCAAGTTGCAACCTTGAAATACAGAAATGAACACTTTTCCATAAACAAGGTCTAAAATCATGTTTGATGCACTCTGTAAGTTACATTTTTTGCAGTACTGTTTAAACTAGATCATAGGAACACTGTGGACAATTTTCAGCAAGTTGCAACCTTGAAATACAGAAATAAACACTTTTCCATAAACAAGGTCTAAAATCATGTTTGATGCACTCTGTAAGTTACATTTTTGCAGTACTGTTTAAACTAGATCATAGGAACACTGTGGACAATTTTCAGCAAGTTGCAACCTTGAAATACAGAAATAAACACTTTTCCATAAACAAGGTCTAAAATCATGTTTGATGCACTCTGTAAGTTACATATTTGCAGTACTGTTTAAAC
>NW_026285122.1:0-3312 GCF_023373465.1 Oncorhynchus keta | reverse complement strand
GGCAGGTTGAGTCTATTTCAAGCAGTACTTACATAGACACTGACCTGGATGAGACACTACCTAAGAACAAGGTCTGTGGATAAAGCCCTTAGTGTTTTACAACATATCACAGCTTGGTCCAAGAGGTTTTTCTGGTTCAGGTTGTAAAGTCAGGACGAACCCTGGCCCCAGTCATAGTGTTGTGTATTAAGTTGTTGAAGACCGATTCCATTGACGGATTAGAAACATGATCCATTTACTGCATGGATTAATATGCGATATGCTTGGTTTCTACACATCAATGACATATTGACTGCTACTCATGAATGTCAGATATACTATCCCTGGGTATGAAGTAGAGAGCCGCCTTTCTCACTATACACACAGCCAATCAGAGTTACAACCAAATAAACCCATTGGCATCGACGCAATGTTGACAGTATTGCTCTGGTGAATAATGCAGCACATTATGAGAACATAACTGCTTGTGGGATATGGTGTACCATGCAAGCCTCAGCCAGGCTCAGGGTCTAATCCACTGTGCTTCCTGCTGCTGCTCCTGCCCAGTGTCAGAGCTTTACTGTCCCATGGCCCTATCCACCAATAGTCACGTCCAATCAGCCCACCAGGCTCACACGTTGTGGATGGGTGTGTAATGTGAATAGGACCACACACACATTATTATTAGGACCACACACATTATACATTACACACACACACACACACACACACACACACACACACACACACACACACACACACACACACACACACACACACACACACACACACACACACACACACACACACACACACTGCCCTCTTCTCCTCTTTTGGTCTGCTAACACCTCTTCGCCCTGAGACTCAATTAGGAGCCCCTGGCCGGAAAGCCGCCGACGTCCACTCACTGGGTCCAGACGCTGAGACAAGAACAGGCTCACCATGCAGTTCCCCTTCTCCCCTCTCCCATTCTCCTCTCCCCTCTCCTCTCACTCCCCTCTCACCCTAACCTCTCTCCTTCTCCCCTCTCCACTTCTCCCCTCTCCCTCTCTCCTCTCCCCTTTCCCCTCCACCCCTCTCCCTCCAACCCTCTCCACTCCACCCCTCTCCCCTCCACCCCTCTTCCCTTCTCCTCTCTCCACTCCATCCCTCCACCACTCTCCCCTTCTCCCCTACCCCCTTCTCCCCTCCACCCCTCTCCCCTCCAGCCCTCTTCCCTTCTCCTCTCTCCACTCCAACCCTCCACCCCTCTCCCCTTCTCCCCTCTCCCGTCTCCCCTCTCCCCTCCACCCCTCTCCACTCCAACCCTCTCCACTCCACCCCTCTCCCCTCCCACCCCTTTCCCCTTCTCCTCTCTCCATTCCAACCCTCCACCCCTCTCCCCTACCTCCCCTATCCCCTTCTCCCCTCCACCCCTCTGAATCTCTGACAGCTCTTTGGCAAAATGCAGACAACCAGAGATGTCAGGGCAAGGCAAAAGTGCAATCTGTCTCAACACACTTGGCTGACTGCGGGAGCTGATGCTAGCCTGACACATAGCATCTCTCTTGCTTGCTTTGCTCTGAGCCATGCATGGACATGGCTACATAGAGAGAGGAAACAGGAGGGGTCTGGGTTTAGTGGAGGACAGTGTATGGACATGGCTACATAGAGAGAGGTAAACAGGAGGGGTCTGGGTTTAGTGGAGGACAGTGTATGGACATGGCTACATAGAGAGAGGAAACAGGAGGGTCTGGGTTTAGTGGAGGACAGTGTATGGACATGGCTACATAGAGAGAGGGAAACAGGAGGGGTCTGGGTTTAGTGGAGGACAGTGTATGGACATGGCTACATAGAGAGAGGGAAACAGGAGGGGTCTGGGTTTAGTGGAGGACAGTGTATGGACATGGCTACATAGAGAGAGGAAACAGGAGGGGTCTGGGTTTAGTGGAGGACAGTGTATGGACATGGCTACATAGAGAGAGGAAACAGGAGGGGTCTGGGTTTAGTGGAGGACAGTGTATGGACATGGCTACATAGAGAGAGGAAACAGGAGGGGTCTGGGTTTAGTGGAGGACAGTGTATGGACATGGCTACATAGAGAGAGGTAAACAGGAGGGGTCTGGGTTTAGTGGAGGACAGTGTATGGACATGGCTACATAGAGAGAGGTAAACAGGAGGGGTCTGGGTTTAGTGGAGGACAGTGTATGGACATGGCTACATAGAGAGAGTAAACAGGAGGGGTCTGGGTTTAGTGGAGGACAGTGTATGGACATGGCTACATAGAGAGAGGTAAACAGGAGGGGTCTGGGTTTAGTGGAGGACAGTGTATGGACATGGCTACATAGAGAGAGGTAAACAGGAGGGGTCTGGGTTTAGTGGAGGACAGTGTATGGACATGGCTACATAGAGAGAGGTAAACAGGAGGGGTCTGGGTTTAGTGGAGGACAGTGTATGGACATGGCTACATAGAGAGAGGTAAACAGGAGGGGTCTGGGTTTAGTGGAGGACAGTGTATGGACATGGCTACATAGAGAGAGGTAAACAGGAGGGGTCTGGGTTTAGTGGAGGACAGTGTATGGACATGGCTACATAGAGAGAGGGAAACAGGAGGGGTCTGGGTTTAGTGGAGGACAGTGTATGGACATGGCTACATAGAGAGAGGTAAACAGGAGGGGTCTGGGTTTAGTGGAGGACAGTGTATGGACATGGCTACATAGAGAGAGGTAAACAGGAGGGGTCTGGGTTTAGTGGAGGACAGTGTATGGACATGGCTACATAGAGAGAGGGAAACAGGAGGGGTCTGGGTTTAGTGGAGGACAGTGTATGGACATGGCTACATAGAGAGAGGTAAACAGGAGGGGTCTGGGTTTAGTGGAGGACAGTGTATGGACATGGCTACATAGAGAGAGGTAAACAGGAGGGGTCTGGGTTTAGTGGAGGACAGTGTATGGACATGGCTACATAGAGAGAGGTAAACAGGAGGGGTCTGGGTTTAGTGGAGGACAGTGTATGGACATGGCTACATAGAGAGAGGAAACAGGAGGGGTCTGGGTTTAGTGGAGGACAGTGTATGGACATGGCTACATAGAGAGAGGGAAACAGGAGGGGTCTGGGTTTAGTGGAGGACAGTGTATGGACATGGCTACATAGAGAGAGGGAACAGGAGGGGTCTGGGTTTAGTGGAGGACAGTGTATGGACATGGCTACATAGAGAGAGGAAACAGGAGGGGTCTGGGTTTAGTGGAGGACAGTGTATGGACATGGCTACATAGAAGAGGAGGGGTCTGGGTTTAGTGGAGGACAGTGTATGGACATGGCTACATAGAGAGGTAAACAGGAGGGTCTGGGTTT
>NW_026285121.1:0-11925 GCF_023373465.1 Oncorhynchus keta | reverse complement strand
CTGGCAAGCAATATCAGAAAAGCCTATTTAAGAATCTATTTATAAAAAATATTTAAAAAATAAAGATATGAATAATCAAAAGATTTAAATTCATAGAATTAACAAATGATGTGTGCAAGCACATTCGTTTCTGACTGTCTGCTCAGACTAACAGCCTCACTTGTTGTTCCTGTCAATCAGACACGCAGTGTCAACCAATGAACCAAAGGTGTGTGCAGGAGGGCCGAGTCAACTCGCTCACAGTCACACACTTAGCAGCCGAGGAGAGAGAGGAAGGACAGCTGTGGAAACAACAGCTGGAAAATGAGTCGGAAGCACAGTAGCTTTGGATGCATTTGAATAAATGTAGACAATGTTAGAGCACAGCGTAGAATTTGCTAAAACAAAATCTCATATAAAGCCAGTTCTACACACAACCTCAATGTCTATCTGTCTTCTGGACTGCTTTGAGTTCAGTGACAGACACACCTCAGAGAAACTTGGCAGAGGAACTGTTGAGAGTGGCCAGAGAATGGCAAGTAGATGGAAAAGTGGTCTGTTGTGTTCGCGACAATGCAGCTAACATAACCAAAGCCTTGAAAATGTTAAAAATGGATCCATCATCCATGTCTTGCCCACACAATCAACCTCGTTGTAAGAGATGTTCTGAAAGAGATGAAGCCCACTGTGGACAAGTGAAAGCAGCTGTGGAATACACCCACAGGAGCACAGTAGGTCCTGAAAAACTAAAGTCTACACAACGCCAGATGGGGATGCCTGAGCTGAGGCCTAAACAAGACTGCACTACAAGGTGGAATTCAACATGTTATATGTTGAAGTGGTTTCTTGAGTCAAAGGATGCCATTATCTCTACCCTGGCTGTTGTCAATGCACCTGTTGATGCTCTGACCCAAGGAGAATGGGAGGTGGTGGAGGAGGTGTGCAGAGTCCTGGAGCCCTTTGAGCAGGTCACTGTGGAGATCAGTGGAGAGAGGTACAGTACGCAGTTATTATTACATCACTATTTAATCCAGTATTAGGAAACAGCAGAGGGAGCACCGCCCTATCTACATCGACGGGACCGCAGTAGCTTCAATTTCCTTGGCGAACACATCACTGACAAACTGAAAGGGTCCACCCACACAGACAGGGTGGTGAAGAAGGCGCAACAGCACCTCTTCAATCTCAGGAGGCGGAAGAAATTTGGCTTGTCACCAAAAACCTTCACAATTTTTTTTTTTTACAGATGCACAATTGAAGCATTCTGTCGGGCTGTATCACCGCCTGGTACGGCAGCTGCACCGCCTGCAACCGCAAGACTCTTCAGAGGGTGGTGCTTTCTGCCCAACACATTACCGGGGGCAAACTATCTGCCCTCCATGACACCTACAGCACCCGATGTCACAGGAAGGCCAAAAGATCATCAAGGACAACAACCACCCGAGCCACTGCCTGTTCACCCCGCTATCATCCAGAAGGCGAGGTCAGTACAGGTGCATCAAAGCTGGGACCGAGAGACTGAAAAACATCTTCTATCATAAGGCCATCAGACTGTTACACAGCCACCACTAACATTGAGTGGCTGCTGCCAGACTGTTTAAACGGCCATCACTAGCACATTAGAGGCTGTTTTCTATACTATTCTACTGTATCTCATTTACTTAATAATGTTTACATATCATGCATTACTCATCTCATATGTATTCTATACTATTCTACTGTATCTTCGTCCATTCCGCTCTGAAATCGTTTGTCCATCTGTATATAGTCTTGATTCATTCCTACTTAGATGTGTGTGTATTAGGTATATGATGTGTAATTTGTTAGATATTACTGCACTGTCAGCGCTAGAAGCATAAGCATTTCGTTACACCCGCAATAACATCTGCTAACCACGTTTGTGTGACCAATAACATCTGCTAACACCGAGAGAATTAGTCCTATAATTCCTATAATAACTACAACCTAAAACTTCTTACCTGGGAATATTGAAGACTCATGTTAAAAGGAACCACCAGCTTCCATATGTTCTCATGTTCTGAGCAAGGAACTCAAACATTCGTTTTTTGTCACTATGACAATAAACAAATAGTATCTGTGTGTTTTATTGACCTCATGACTGGTCTGAAGCTGTATCTGTGTGTTTTATAGCCCTCATGACTGGTCTGAACCTGTATCTGTGTGTTTTATAGCCCTCATGACTGGTCTGAACCAGTATCTGTGTTTTATAGACCTCATGACTGGTCTGAACCTGTATCTGTGTGTTTTATAGCCCTCATGACTGGTCTGAACCTGTATCTGTGTGTTTTATAGCCCTCATGACTGGTCTGAACCTGTATCTGTGTGTTTTATAGACCTCATGACTGGTCCTTCTGTAGCTCAGTTGGTAGAGCATGGCGCTTGTAACGCTTGTAACGCCAGGGTAGTGGGTTCAATTCCGGGACCACCCATACGTAGAATGTATGCACACATGACTGTAAGTCGCTTTGGATAAAAGCGTCCGCTAAATGGCATATATTATTATTATTATTATTATTATATTGGTCTGAACCTGTATCTGTGTTTTATAGACATCATGTCTGGTCTGAACCACTATCTGTTTGTTAGAAACCTCATGAATGGTCGTGTGTGAACTTAATTTGGATCCGGGTTAATTTGCAATGACAACCTTCGCCACCGTTTCCTTACAACATAATAAATATAGGTAGTTTTCTTCCAGCTAATTTCTTAGTTACACGATTGTATAACTAGTAAAATTAGTTTAATTGAGGGTGCATTATTTATTAAGTTCGACAATGAGGACGAAAAATAGCATAGTTACTTAAAACGACGTTTGCGTGAACCTGAATCAAGAAAATTCATGGTAAAGTCTCTCCCAGACACGGTACACTATTCCTCCTCGCCACTATATACTCACCTCTTCTACATAGTTGTATCTCTGATGTCCTCCGCAGCAGTCTCCGTAGCCGATCATTCTCCTCCTGGTACTCCACTACCGTTTTCTCAACTGCCCCGAAAATCTCCACAGCAGCCGCCGTTAAACGCTCATTTAAAAACACACGCAACATCTGTAGTTTAGACATTTTCAGTTGAGTAACTTATTCAGCTCAGTCAGTATGCCTTGAACCCCACACAAGAAGTGTCGTCTTTAAATCTACTTCCGTGTTCTAGTCAAGGAATGTGAGAAAAATCCTTGGTTCTACTTGCGGGTAGCAAACTCGGAAACGCAAAACAGCGCCGCTAGTTGGATGGGGGTTTAAATTAGAACAATTTAATAGGATTTCTATTGTTTGCATTCATACAAAGTGCGCTTATTAGGCAGTGTTGGTAAAAGTACCCAATTTTCATACTTGAGTCAAAGTAAAGATACCTTAATAGAAAGTTACTCAAGTAAAAGTGAAAGTCAGCCAATCTTATTTGAGGACGGGCTGGTGGTAATGGCTGGACCGAATACGTTAGTAGAATGGTATCAAACAGATCATGCCATTCAATTCGCTCTGGTACGGCCACAGCAGCCTCTTGTGTTGGAGATGTTTAACCCCCGAATTGTAGAGCAGAGGGTGTCAACAAACTGTAGCCTACCTGTGTTTTGTTTCAATCAAAGCACATATTTAGCCTTGTGGCACATGCTACAACATGTTTTAATATATTGAAAACATCAAGTCAGACCATTCTCTCAGTACATTTAGAGACATTCTAAAATGCAAAACTTCATAAAAGATATCTGTCAGGAGTAAATTTATCCACAAAAACAAAGATAATTGTATACACATCTTAAATGACCACATGTTCACAAAATGTGCTGATATAACCATCAGGCCGAAGCTAAAGATTAGGGGAGGACCACCTCACTTGAAAATAGTAAACTCTGAACTGTTGGATTATTACGTCATCATTGAAATCAAATCAAACTTTATTTACATAGAAAGCTTTACAAAAGTACGTTCACCACACAGGTATTTATCTGAATCCCACATCATGAATGATCCAGAGTTGCTGTGCTTTAGTTGTCCACATCCGACCTTTTAATTCCCATCTTCTGACAGAAGATCTTTGTCCTAATTTTCATCCTGTTTTCCTCCTTTGTGGATGTTTTTGACATGTGTCAGCAGGTTAGACTTTTGAGTGAAGCTTTTCTCACAGTCTCCACAGCTAAATGGTTTCTCTCCTGTGTGAGTCAGTTTATGCTTCCTTAGGTTCCCCTTCAAATTGAAGCTTTTCCCACAGTCACCACAGCTAAATGGTTTCTCTCCTGTGTGAGTCCTTATATGATCTGTAAGGTTCCCCTTATGATAGAAGCTTTTTCCACAGATACCACAGCTAAATGTTTTCTGTTGTGTGTGAGTCAATATATGTTTCCCTAGATCTCCCTTCTGATTGAAGCTTTTCCCACAGTCACCACAGCTAAATGGTTTCTCTCCTGTGTGAGTCAGTTTGTGCAAGTTCAGGTTTCCCTTCTGACTGAAGCTTTTCCCACAGTCACCGCAGACAAATGGTTTCTCTCCTGTGTGAATACTCATGTGCCTGGACAGATCTCCTTTGTATTTGATGATCTTTCCACAAACTGGACAGATACAGGGTTGGACATGGGCCTTCAGTTTACAGGTGGAGTTGTAGTGTTTATTGCGAAGCTGCAGTCACTGGGTCTCTTCTTGGTGAGAGTCACATGTTTCTGCAGGTCAGATTTCAGAGGAAACATTTCACCACAGTCACGGCAGTGGTGTTCCCCCATTGGTGGGTTGGGATCCAATGGTGGGCTGGGACCCAATGGTGGACTGGGATCCAATGGTGGACTGGGATCCAATGGTGGACTGGGATCAATGGTGGACTGGGAACCAATGGTGGACTGGGATCAATGGTGGACTACTGTCAAGTCCTACTGTGTCATTGCTTACAGCTGAGCTGTGGCTGGAGGCATTGTTTTGATTATCTGGAGGGACACAGGGAATGTTGAGACCCTTAATGTGGGTCACAGTGACAAAAGGTGTGAGATCCACTGGTTTAGAGTCTCTCTCTCTGTTCTCCACAGTCTGGGTTTGGTCCTCCTGATCACATTCACTTTTCACACAGGAAGGAGAGAATATGAACTTCATGATATCAGGCTCTAGACCTTGAAGCTGCTCTTCCTCCTGACTGGTCCTGACTTCCTCCTGTTCCTCTTTAATCTGTTTGGTCTCTGGGTCCTCCTGCCCCAGACTGGGGCTCCACTCTTGCTCACAGTGCTGCTGCTCAGGGGAACCTCCTCTTCAGAGACAGAGAGCTGCAGGGAGTCTGGAGGGAAGGAGAGGAGGAGCAGAGGTTATTTATAACAGAATTTGGAATCACTCATGAATTATAGATCTCTATGACATTCAATTCCAATGTTCTTCCTTAGCATGGATCTCTATGATCTATACAGCCTGAGTGCAGATAGCTTGCTAGGTATTTGCTTCCTTAGCATGGATCTCTATGATCTATACAGCCTGAGTGCAGACAGCTCGCTAGGTATTTGCTTTCCTTCACACAAGCCATATAGGTGGTGGGTTAACATGTCTACTATTGAACACACTGTTGCTAATGAGAACAAAAGTTCCACCGACACCGTCTAACCCTTAACAATCCTTGCACATCTGAAAAATAGTGTATATTTTAGAGGATCGAAGGACCATGATTGGCATAAGAACCTTAGGTTAAGGTTAAGCTTAGCATCCACTACAGCATGTCTGATCAGAACAGGGATGAGGCGGATGTCCGGGTTAAGGGGGGTTTAATGGGAAGAGATGTCCGGGTTACGGGGGTTTAATGGGAAGAGATGTCCGGGTTAAGGGGTTCAATGGGAAGAGATGTCCGGGTTAAGGGGGTTTAATGGGAAGAGATGTCCGGGTTAAAGGGAGTACAATGGGAAGAGATGTCCGGGTTAAGGGGAGTTTAATGGGAAGAGATGTCCGGGTTAAGGGGTTTAATGGGAAGAGATGTCCGGGTTAAGGGGGTTTAATGGGAAGAGATATCCGGGTTAAGGGGTTTAATGGGAAGAGATGTCCGGGTTAAGGGGTTTAATGGGAAGAGATGTCCGGGTTAAGGGGGTTCAATGTGAAGAGATGTCCGGGTTAAGGGGTTTAATGGGAAGAGATGTCCGGGTTAAGGGGGTTCAATGGGAAGAGATGTCCGGGTTAAGGGGGTTCAATGGGAAGAGATGTCCGGGTTAAGGGGGTTTAATGGGAAGAGATGTCCGGGTTAAAGGGAGTACAATGGGAAGAGATGTCCGGGTTAAGGGGGTTTAATGGGAAGAGATGTCCGGGTTAAGGGGGTTTAATGGGAAGAGATGTCCGGGTTAAGGGGGTTTAATGGGAAGAGATATCCGGGTTAAGGGGTTTAATGGGAAGAGATGTCCGGGTTAAGGGGGTTTAATGGGAAGAGATGTCCGGGTTAAGGGGTTCATTGTGAAGAGATGTCCGGGTTAAGGGGGTTTAATGGGAAGAGATGTCCGGGTTAAGGGGGTTCAATGGGAAGAGATGTCCGGGTTAAGGGGTTCAATGGAAAGAGATGTCCAGGATAAGGGGTTTAATGGGAAGAGATGTCCGGGTTAAGGGGGTTCAATGGAAAGAGATGTCCGGGTTAAGGGGTTTAATGGGAAGAGATGTCCGGGTTAAGGGGGGTACAATGGGAAGAGATGTCCGGGTTAAGGGGGTACAATGGGAAGAGATGTCCGGGTTAAGGGGGTACAATGGGAAGAGATGTCCGGGTTAAGGGGGTACAATGGGAAGAGATGTCCGGGTTAAGGGGTACAATGGGAAGAGATGTCCGGGTTAAGGGGGGTTTAATGGATGGGAACAGGGATGAGGCTGTCCCCGTCCACAGTCCACCTGGTCGTGCTGCTGATCCAATTTCTGTTGTTTTGTCTGTGTCTATAAACCCTGATGTGTTACCTTGCCCCTCTACCTTTTCGACCCTCTTCTCTTCCTCTCTACCGCGCCTGCTGTCTCGACCTCTGAATGCTCGGCTATGAAAAGCCAACTGACATTTACTCCTGTGGTGACCTGTTTCACCCTCCACAACCACTGTGCTTATTATTTGACCCTGCTGGTCATCTATGAACGTTTTAACATCTTGAAGAACAGCCAGATGGACTGGCCACCTCTCCGAGCCTGGTTCCTCTCTTGGTTTCTTCCTCGGTTCCTGCCTTTCTAGGGAGTTTTTCCTAGCCACCGTGCTTCTACATCTGCATTGCTTGCTGTTTGGGGTTTTAGGCTGGGTTTCTGTACAGCACTTTGTGATATCTTGTGATGTAGAAAGGGCTTTATAAATAAATTTGATTGATTGATTTAATGGAAAGAGATGTCCACATTCAAAACACACATCTGACCACTCTTGGTTCAGATAACTGAGAATCCTATCCAGTGAAAAGTCATAATAAAAAGTAGATTATAGTATTGGTACATTTTATGCCCCGTTAAAAACACTGTACATGCTATACAATACAACAGGCATTTGTCCAGCCACAATCCAATGAACCAAACAGGCTAATTGGTTCGTAGACATGCTAAACGTGGGTAAATGTACTAAATGAACAGTACAAGAGTGTAGGTACATCTACATTACATAAACAGAATATACAAGAGCGATTTACACCAATTGAAATAGCCAACCAGCACCACAAAATGACTAATGCTAACAAGGCTAACATCGTTAGCGAGCATGCTAAATACCCATTCATTCTTAATGCAAATGCTAACGCTAACACTAGCGGACGCGTATGAGCTAGCGAACAAGCTCAACACAATTATTTACAACAGACGCTACTTGACAAATTCACAAGACAAAGATCTCTTAGAACTATAATTTAGCTGCATGCCCAATAAACCATCAGAACAGCATGGTACACTACATGACCAAACGTATGTGAATACCAGCTGAGTACACTACATGACCAAACGTATGTGGAAACCAGTTGAGTACCCTACATGACCAAATGTATGTGGACACCTGCTTGTCATTAATATGTAGTTGGTCTCCCCTTTGCTGCTGTAACAGCCTCCACTTTTCTGGGAAGGCTTTCCACTAGATGTTGGAACATCGATGGTGGGATTTGCCTCCACTCAGCCACAGGTGCATTAGTGAGGTTGGGCACTGATGTTGGGCGATTAGGCCTGGCTCGCAGTTGGCGTCCCAATTCATCCCAAAGTTGTTCGATGGGGTTGAGGTCAGGGCTCTGTGCAGGCCAGTGAAGTTCTTCCAAACTGATCTTGACAAACCATTTCTGTACGGACCTCACTTGTGCTCTAGGGAATTGTCCTGCAGAAGCACGAAACGGCCGTCCACAAACTGTTGCCACAAACTGGAAGCACAGAATCATCTAGAACAGTGGTCACCAACCTTTTCTGAGTCAAGACCACTTTCGCAGTCAAAAAAGAAAGCTGAGATTTACATTTACATTTACATTTAAGTCATTTAGCAGACGCTCTTATCCAGAGCGACTTACAAATTGGTGCATACACCTTATGACAACCAGTGGAACAGCCACTTGCATCTAAATCTTGTTGGGGGTGAGAAGGGGGGTGAGAAGGATTACTTACCCTTACTTACCCTATCCTAGGTATTCCTTGAAGAGGTGGGGTTTCAGGTGTCTCCGGAAGGTGGTGATTGACTCCGCTGTCCTGGCGTCGTGAGGGAGTTTGTTCCACCATTGGGGGCCAGAGCAGCGAACAGTTTTGACTGGGCTGAGCGGAACTGTACTTCCTCAGTGGTAGGGAGGCGAGCAGGCCAGAGGTGGATGAACGCAGTGTCCTTGTTTGGGTGTAGGGCCTGATCAGAGCCTGGAGGTACTGAGGTGCCGTTCCCCTCACAGCTCCGTGGCGAGCACCATGGTCTTGTAGCGGATGCGAGCTTCAACTGGAAGCCAGTGGAGAGAGCGGAGGAGCGGGGTGACGTGAGAGAACTTGGGAAGGTTGAACACCAGACGGGCTGCGGCGTTCTGGATGAGTTGTAGGGGTTTAATGGCACAGGCAGGGAGCCCAGCCAACAGCGAGTTGCAGTAATCAAGACGGAGATGACAAGTGCCTGGATTAGGACCTGCGCCGCTTCCTGTGTGAGGCAGGGTCGTACTCTGCGGATGTTGTAGAGCATGAACCTACAGGAACGGGACACCGCCTTGATGTTAGTTGAGAACGTCAGGGTGTTGTCCAGGATCACGCCAAGGTTCTTAGCGCTCTGGGAGGAGGACACAATGGAGTTGTCAACCGTGATGGCGAGATCATGGAACGGGCAGTCCTTCCCCGGGAGGAAGAGGAGCTCCGTCTTGCTGAGGTTCAGCTTGAGGTGATGATCCGTCATCCACACTGATATGTCTGCCAGACATGCAGAGATGCGATTCGCCACCTGGTCATCAGAAGGGGGAAAGGAGAAGATTAATTGTGTGTCGTCTGCATAGCAATGATAGGAGAGACCATGTGAGGTTATGACAGAGCCAAGTGACTTGGTGTATAGCGAGAATAAGAGAGGGCCTAGAACAGAGCCCTGGGGGACACCAGTGGTGAGCGCGTGGTGAGGAGACAGATTCTCGCCACGCCACCTGGTAGGAGCGACCTGTCAGGTAGGACGCAATCAAGCGTGGGCCGCGCCGGAGATGCCCAACTCGGAGAGGGTGGAGAGGGAGGATCTGATGGTTCACAGTATCGAAGGCAGCCGATAGGTCTAGAAGGATGAGAGCAGAGGAGAGAGAGTTAGCTTTAGCAGTGCGGAGCGCCTCCGTGATACAGAGAAGAGCAGTCTCAGTTGAATGACTAGTCTTGAAACCTGACTGATTTGGATCAAGAAGGTCATTCTGAGAGAGATAGCGGTAGAGCTGGCCAAGGACGGCACGCTCAAGAGTTTTGGAGAGAAAAGAGAGAAGGGATACTGGTCTGTAGTTGTTGACATCGGAGGGATCGAGTGTAGGTTTTTTCAGAAGGGGTGCAACTCTCGCTCTCTTGAAGACGGGAGGGACGTAGCCAGCGGTCAGGGATGAGTTGATGACGGGAGGGACGTAGCCAGCGGTCAGGGATGAGTTGATGAGCGAGGTGAGGTAAGGGAGAAGGTCTCCGGAAATGGTCTGGAGAAGAGAGGAGGGGATAGGGTCAAGCGGGCAGGTTGTTGGGCGGCCGGCCGTCACAAGACGCGAGATTTCATCTGGAGAGAGAGGGAGAAAGAGGTCAGAGCATAGGGTAGGGCAGTGTGGGCAGAACCAGCAGTGTCGGTTGACTTAGCAAACGAGGATCGGATGTCATCGACCTTCTTTTCAAAATGGTTGACGAAGTCATCTGCAGAGAGGAGGAGGGAGGGGGGGGAGGATTCAGGAGGGAGGAGAAGGTGGCAAAGAGCTTCCTAGGGTTAGAGGCAGATGCTTGGAATTTAGAGTGGTAGAAAGTGGCTTTAGCAGCAGAGACAGAGGAGGAAAATGTAGAGAGGAGGGAGTGAAAGGATGCCAGGTCCGCAGGGGAGGCGAGTTTTCCTCCATTTCCGCTCGGCTGCCCGGAGCCCTGTTCTGTGAGCTCGCAATGAGTCGTCGAGCCACGGAGCGGGAGGGGAGGACCGAGCCGGCCTGGAGGATAGGGGACATAGGGAGTCAAAGGATGCAGTAAGGGAGGAGAGGAGGGTTGAGGAGGCAGAATCAGGAGATAGGTTGGAGAAAGTTTGAGCAGAGGGAAGAGAAGATAGGATGGAAGAGGAGAGAGTAGCGGGGGAGAGAGAGCGAAGGTTGGGACGGCGATACCATCCGAGTAGGGGCAGTGTGGGAAGTGTTGGATGAGAGCGAGAGGGAAAAGGATACAAGGTAGTGGTCGGAGACTTGGAGGGGAGTTGCAATGAGGTTAGTGGAAGAACAGCATCTAGTAAAGATGAGGTCAAGCGTATTGCCTGCCTTGTGAGTAGGGGGAAGGTGAGAGGGTGAGGTCAAAAGAGGAGAGGAGTGGAAAGAAGGAGGCAGAGAGGAATGAGTCAAAGGTAGACGTGGGGAGGTTAAAGTCGCCCAGAACTGTGAGAGGTGAGTCAGTCCTCAGGAAAGGAGCTTATCAAGGCATCAAGCTCATTGATGAACTCTCGAGGGAACCTGGAGGGCGATAAATGATAAGGATGTTAAGCTTGAAAGGGCTGGTAACTGTGACAGCATGGAATTCAAAGGAGGCAATAGACAGATGGGTAAGGGGAGAAAGAGAGAAAGACCACTTGGGAGAGATGAGGATCCCGGTGCCACCACCCCGCTGACCAGAAGCTCTCGGGTGTGCGAGAACACGTGGGCGGACGAGGAGAGAGCAGTAGGAGTAGCAGTGTTATCTGTGGTGATCCATGTTTCCGTCAGTGCCAAGAAGTCAAGGGACTGGAGGGAGGCATAGGCTGAGATGAACTCTGCCTTGTTGGCCGCAGATTGGCAGTTCCAGAGGCTACCAGAGACCTGGAACTCCACGTGGGTCGTACGCGCTGGGACCACCAGGTTAGGTGGTCGCGGCCACGCGGTGTGGAGCGTTTGTATGGTCTGTGCAGAGAGGAGAGAACAGGGATAGACAGACACATAGTTGACAGGCTACAGAAAAGGCTACGCTAATGCAAGGAAATTGAATGACAAGCGGACTACACGTCTCGAATGTTCAGAAAGTTAAGCTTACGTAGCAAGAATCTATTGACTAAAATGATTAAAATGATACAGTACTGCTAAAGTAGGCTAGCTGGCAGTAGCTGCGTTGTTGACACTACACTAATCAAGTCGTTCCGTTGAGTGTAATAATTTCTACAGTGCTGCTGTTCTGGGGCTAGCTGGCTAGCTAGCAGTGTTGTTTACGTTACGTTGAGTTAAAAGAACGACAATAGCTGGCTAGCTAACCTAGGAAATCGGTCTAGACTACACAATTATCTTTGAAACAAAGACGGCTATGTAGCTAGCTATGTAGCTAGCTACGATCAAACAAATCAAACCGTTGTACTGTAATGAAATGAAAA
>NW_026285120.1:0-1804 GCF_023373465.1 Oncorhynchus keta | reverse complement strand
TGGAGGAAACATGTGTCTGAAAAGCCTAAGGTGGTAAACTGCTGTAAACACCAAAGCTTCATCCTAAAAGCATGGACCCTACCGATTCAGCAGGTAGCTAGAGGATAATGAGATCAGACCACATAAAGCATGGACCCTAACACTTCAGCGGGTAGCTAGAGGATAATGAGATCAGACCACATAAAGCATGGACCCTAACGTTTCAGCCGGTAGCTAGAGGATAATGAGATCAGACCACATAAAGCATGGACCCTAACGCTTCAGCAGGTAGCTAGAGGATAATGAGATCAGACCACATAAAGCATGGACCCTAACGTTTCAGCGGGTAGCTAGAGGATAATGAGATCAGACCACATAAAGCATGGACCCTAACGTTTCAGCCGGTAGCTAGAGGATAATGAGATCAGACCACATAAAGCATGGACCCTAACGCTTCAGCAGGTAGCTAGAGGATAATGAGATCAGACCACATAAAGCATGGACCCTAACGTTTCAGCGGGTAGCTAGAGGATAATGAGATCAGACCACATAAAGCATGGACCCTAACACTTCAGCAGGTAGCTAGAGGATAATGAGATCAGACCACATAAAGCATGGACCCTAACGTTTCAGCCGGTAGCTAGAGGATAATGAGATCAGACCACATAAAGCATGGACCCTACCGATTCAGCAGGTAGCTAGAGGATAATGAGATCAGACCACATAAAGCATGGACCCTACCGATTCAGCCGGTAGCTAGAGGATAATGAGATCAGACCACATAAAGCATGGACCCTAACGTTTCAGCAGGTAGCTAGAGGATAATGAGATCAGACCACATAAAGCATGGACCCTAACGTTTCAGCGGGTAGCTAGAGGATAATGAGATCAGACCACATAAAGCATGGACCCTAACGTTTCAGCGGGTAGCTAGAGGATAATGAGATCAGACCACATAAAGCATGGACCCTAACGCTTCAGCAGGTAGCTAGAGGATAATGAGATCAGACCACATAAAGCATGGACCCTAACGTTTCAGCGGGTAGCTAGAGGATAATGAGATCAGACCACATAAAGCATGGACCCTAACGTTTCAGCAGGTAGCTAGAGGATAATGAGATCAGACCACATAAAGCATGGACCCTACCGATTCAGCAGGTAGCTAGAGGATAATGAGATCAGACCACATAAAGCATGGACCCTAACACTTCAGCCGGTAGCTAGAGGATAATGAGATCAGACCACATAAAGCATGGACCCTAACGATTCAGCAGGTAGCTAGAGGATAATGAGATCAGACCACATAAAGCATGGACCCTACCGATTCAGCCGGTAGCTAGAGGATAATGAGATCAGACCACATAAAGCATGGACCCTACCGATTCAGCAGGTAGCTAGAGGATAATGAGATCAGACCACATAAAGCATGGACCCTAACGCTTCAGCAGGTAGCTAGAGGATAATGAGATCAGACCACATAAAGCATGGACCCTAACGATTCAGCAGGTAGCTAGAGGATAATGAGATCAGACCACATAAAGCATGGACCCTACCGATTCAGCAGGTAGCTAGAGGATAATGAGATCAGACCACATAAAGCATGGACCCTAACGATTCAGCAGGTAGCTAGAGGATAATGAGATCAGACCACTAAAGCATGGACCCTACCGATTCAGCAGGTAGCTAGAGGATAATGAGATCAGACCACATAAAGCATGGACCCTAACGTTTCAGCGGGTAGCTAGAGGATAATGAGATCAGACCACATAAAGCATGGACCCTAACGTTTCAGCCGGTAGCTAGAGGATAATGAATCAGACCACAT
>NW_026285119.1:0-1768 GCF_023373465.1 Oncorhynchus keta | reverse complement strand
CGAGGCGAATGATGCGCGTCAGACATTTGAACGTAAACATACATTTCCATATCAAAAGGCGTTTTTTTTAGCAGAAATGCCATCTGGAACATGTGAACCTTTATGTGCCTTAATAAGAAACTTGTTTCCTATCTGTAAATACGAATACAATTGTTAATTTACGAGCCTATTTGTTTTAGACACGGAAAAGACAGGAATCTTCCTGGCTAGCCATAATTGACTGAGATAATGGATGGGCTGGACATGCCGAGATTCGGATTGGTCTGCCATGTAGCAGGCTTTTGTCTATAGTCGTGGCCAAAAGTTTTGAGAATGACACAAGTATTAATTTCCACAAAGTTTGCTGCTTCAGTGTCTTTAGATATTTTTGTCAGTTGTTACTATGAAATACTGAAGTATAATTACAAGCATTTTATACGTGTCAAAAGCTTTATTGACAATTACATGAAGTTGATGCAAAGAGTCAATATTTGCAGTATTGACCCTTCTTTTTCAAGACCTCTGCAATCCGCCCTGGCATGCTGTCAATTAACTTCTGGGCCACATCCTGACTGATGGCAGCTCATTCTTAAATAATCAATGCTTGGAGTTTGTCAGAATTTGTGGGTTTTGTTTGTCCACCAGCCTCTTGAGGATTGACCACAAGTTCTCAATGGGATTAAGGTTTAGGAGTTTCCTCGCCATTGACCCAAAATATCGATGTTTTGTTCCCGAGACACTTAGTTATCACTTTTGCCTTATGGCAAGGTGCTCCATCATGATGGAAAAGGCATTGTTCGTCACCAAACTGTTCCTGGGTGGTTGGGAGAAGTTGCTCTCGGAGGATGTGTTGGTACCATTATTTATTCATGGCTGTGTTCAAGCAAAACTGTGAGTGAGCCCACTCCCTTGGCTGAGAAGCAACCCCACACATGAATGGTCTCAGGATGCTTTACTGTTGGCATGACACAGGACTGATGGTAGCGCTCACCTTGTCTTCTCCGGACAAGCTTTTTTTGCAGATGCCCCAAACAATCGGAAAGGGGATTCATCAGACAAAATGACTTCATCCCAGTCCTCAGCAGTCCAATCCCTGTACCTTTTACAGAATATCAGTCTGTCCCTGATGTTTTTCCTGGAGAGAAGTGGCTTCTTTGCTGCCCTTCTTGACACCAGGACATCCTCCAAAAGTCTTCGCCTCATTGTGCGTGCAGATGCACTCACACCTGCCTGCTGCCATTCCTGAGCAAGCTCTGTACTGGTGGTGCCCCGATCCTGTAGCTGAATAAACTTTAGGAGACTGTCCTGGCGCTTGCTGGACTTTCTTGGACACCCTGAAGCCTTCTTCACAACAATTGAACTGCTCTCCTTGAATTTCTTGATGATCCGATAAATGGTTGATTTAGGTGAAATCTTACTGGCAGCAATATCCTTGCCTGTGAAGCCCTTTTTGTGCAAAGCAATGATGATGGCACGTGTTTGCTTGCAGGTAATCATGGTTGACAGAGGAAGAACAATGATTCCAAGCACTACCCTCCATTTGAAGCTTCCAGTCTGTTATTCGAACTCAAACAGCATGACAGAGGGATCTACAGCCTTGTCCTCGTCAACACTCACACCTGTGTTAATGAGAGAATCACTGGCATGATGTTAGCTGGTCCTTTTGTGGCAGGGCTGAAATGCAGTGGAAATGTTTTTGGGGGATTCAGTTCAGTTGCATGGCAAATAGGGACTTTGCAATTAATTGCAATTCATCCAATCACATCCAGAAACGGCGCATTAGCCCCCC
>NW_026285118.1:17500-60185 GCF_023373465.1 Oncorhynchus keta | reverse complement strand
TATTACGGTACATAGTCAATGTGGAGGCTATATGCACGGGGTACCGGTACAGAGTCAATGTGGAGACTATATGCACGGTATTACGGTACAGAGTCAATGTGGAGGAGGCTATATACAGGGTACCGGTACAGAGTCAATGTGGAGGCTATACAGGAGTACCGGTACAGAGTCAATGTGGAGGCTATATACAGGGTACTGGTACAGAGTCAATGTGGAGGCTATATACAGGGGTATTACAGTACAGAGTCAATGTGGAGGCTTATATACGGTATTACGGTACAGGAGTCAATGGGAAGCTATGTACAGGGGTATTACCGGTACAGGAGTCAATGTGGAGGCTATATACAGGTGTACCGGTACAGAGTCAATGTGGAGGCTATATACAGGGTATTACGGTACAGAGTCAATGTGGAGGCTATATACAGAAGTACGGTACAGAGTCAATGTGGAGCTATATACAGGTACCGGTACAGAGTCAATGTGGAGGCTATGTACCAGGGTATTACGGTACATAGTCAATGTGGAGGCTATATACAGAGTACCGGTACAGAGTCAATGTGGAGCTATATACGGTATTACGGTACAGAGTCAATGTGGAGAGCTATATACAGGGGTACTGGTACAGAGTCAATGTGGAGGCTATATACAGGGTACCGGTACAGAAGTCAATGTGGAGGCTATATACAGAGGTACCGGTACAGAGTCAATGTGGAGGGCTATATACAGGGGTACCGGTACAGAGTCAATGTGGAGAGCTATATACAGGAGTGTTACGGTACAGAGTCAATGTGGAGGCTATATACAGGGTGTTCGGTACAGAGTCAATGTGGAGGCTATATACGGGGTTACCGGTACAGAGTCAATGTGGAGGCTATATACAGGGTATTACGGTACAGAGTCAATGTGGAGGCTATAAACAGGGGTACTGGTACAGAGTCAATGTGGAGGCTATATACAGGGTATTACAGTACAGAGTCAATGGGAGGCTATATACAGGTATTACGGTACAGAATGTCAATGTGGAGGCTATATACAGGGGGTACCGGTACAGAGTCAATGTGGAGGCTATATACAGGGTATTACTGGTACAGAGTCAATGTGGAGCTATATACAGGGTGTTACGGTACAGAGTCAATGGGAGGCTATATACAGGGGTACGGTGCAGAGTCAATGGGGAGGCTATATACAGTATTACAGTACAGAGTCAATGTGGAGGCTATAAACAGGGTACTGGTACAGAGTCAATGTGGAGGCTATATACAGGGTATTACAGTACAGAGTCAATGGGAGGCTATGTACAGGGTACTGGTACAGAGTCAATGTGGAGGCTATATACAGGGGGTACTGGTACAGAGTCAATGTGGAGGCTATATACAGGGGTACCAGTACAGAGTCAATGTGGAGGCTATATACAGGGTACGGTACAGAGTCAATGTGGAGGCTATATACAGGGGTACTGGTACAGAGTCAATGTGGAGGCTATATAGAGGGTATTGGTACAGAGTCAATGGGAGAGCTATATACAGGGTACAGTACAGAGTCAATGTGGAGGCTATATACAGGGGTACGGTACAGAGTCAATGTGGAGGCTATATACAGGGTATTACGGTACAGTCAAAGTGGAGGCTATATACAGGGTATTACGGTACAGAGTCAATGGGAGGCTATGTACGAGGTATTACAGTCACATAGTCAATGTGGAGGCTATATACGGGGTACGGTACAGAGTCAATGTGGAGACTATACAGGGTATTCACGGTACGAGTCAATGTGGAGCTATATGCAGGGTACCGGTACAGAGTCAATGTGGAGGCTATATACAGAAGTACCGGTACAGAGTCAATGTGGAGAGCTATATACAGAGGTACGGTACAGAATCAATGTGAAGCCATATACCAGGGTGTTCTGGTACAAGTCAATGTGACTATATACAAGTGTTACGGTACAGAGTCAATGTGGGCATAGCAGGTATTACGGTACAGAGTCAATGTGGAGAGCTATATACAGGTATTACGGTACAGAGTCAATGTGGAGCTATATACAGGGTATTACGGTACAGAGTCAATGAGAGGCTATATACAGGGTACGGTACAGAGTCAATGTGGAGGCTATATACAGGGTGTTACGGTACAGAGTCAATGTGGAGGCTATATACAGGGTACCAGTACAGAGTCAATGTGTCCATGTGCGGGGCACCGGTGTGAGTAATTCAGTGATGTACACGCAGGTTGGGTTATTAAAGTGGCTATGCATAGATAACAAGTACTGCAGTGTATGGGGTGCAAATGGTCTGGGTAGCCATTTGACACAGCTGTTCCAGAGTCTTTTTGGCTTAGGGGTAGAAGCTGTTTAGAAGCCTCTTGGACCTAGACTTGGCTCCAGTACCGTTTGTCGTGCGGTAGCAGAGAGAAACGTTTATGATTAAGGTGGCTGGAGGCATTGACAATTCATTTATAGGGCCTTCCTCTGACACCGCCTGGTATAGAGGTCCTGGATGGCAGGAAGCTTGACCCGATGTACTGGGCCGTATGCACTCCCTCTGGCCCAGTCACAAACCTCAAATGAAACACAAAACAAACAGACAGATAGCCCAGACAGACATCAGCTGATATCTCAAAGTGCTGTACAGAAACCCAGAGACAAAAGGCCCAAACAGCAAACAATGCAGGTGTAAAGCATCTACCATCTGTTGAGAGACAGACAGACCTGACAGACAGACAGGACAGACCCCAGGCTGGCAGGCTTACACAGACAGGCAGGCACAGACAGACAGACAGACAGACAGACAGACAGACAGACAGACAACAGAACAGACAGGGACACTCCCACGGACAGACAGACAGACAGACAGACAGACAGACAGACAGACAGACAGACAGACAGAGCTCTGGGACAGAAGAGCACATGGCAGCCTGTATAGAGGACATGGCAGTATGGTACAGCCTGTATAGAGGACATGGCAGCATGGTACAGCCTGTATAGAGGACATGGCAGCATGGTACAGCCTGTATAGAGGACATGGCAGCATGGTACAGCCTGTATAGAGGACATGGCAGCATGGTACAGCCTGTATAGAGGACATGGCAGCATAGAGGACTGCCTGTATAGAGGGACATGGCAGCACGGTACAGCCTGTATAGAGGACATGGCAGCATGGTACAGCCTGTATAGAGGACATGGCAGCCTGTATAGACATGGCAGCATGGTACAGCCTGTATAGAGGACATGGCAGCATGGTACAGCCTGTATAGAGCACATGGCAGCATGGCAGCCTGTATAGAGGACATGGCAGCATGGTACAGCCTGTATAGAGGACATGGCAGCATGGTACAGCCTGTATAGAGGCACATGGCAGCATGGTACAGCCTGTATAGAGGACATGGCAGCATGGTACAGCCTGTATAGAGGACATGGCAGCATGGTACAGCCTGTATAGAGCACATGGCAGCATGGTACAGCCTGTATAGAGGACATGGCAGCATGGTACAGCCTGTATAAGAGGACATGGCAGTATGGGTACAGCCTGTATAGAGGACATGGCAGCATGGTACAGCCTGTATAGAGGACATGGCAGCATGGTACAGCCTGTATAGAGGACATGGCAGCATGGTACTGTATAGAGGACATGGCAGCCTGTATAGAGGACATGGCAGCATGGTACAGCCTGTATAGAGGACATGGCAGCATGGTACAGCCTGTATAGAGGACATGGCAGCATGGGTACAGCCTGTATGGGGACATGGCAGCATGGTACAGCCTGTATAGAGGACATGGCAGTATGGTAGCCTGTATAGAGACATGGAAGCCTGTATAGAGAGACATGGCAGCATGGTACAGCCTGTATAGAGGACATGGCAGCATGGTACAGCCTGTATAGAGGACATGGCAGCATGGTACAGCCTGTATAGAGGACATGGCAGCATGGTACAGCCTGTATGAGGACATGGCAGCATGGTACAGCCTGTATAGAGGACATGGCAGCATGGTACAGCCTGTATAGAGGACATGGCAGCATGGTGCAGCCTGTATAGAGGACACGGCAGCATGGTACAGCCTGTATAGAGGACATGGCAGCATGGTACAGCCTGTATAGAGGGACATGGCAGCATGGTACAGCCTGTATAGAGGACATGGCAGCATGGTACAGCCTGTATAGAGGACATGGCAGCCAGCCTGTATAGAGGACATGGCAGCATGGTACAGCCTGTATAGAGGGACATGGCAGCCTGTATAGGGACATGGACATGGTACAGCCTGTATAGAGGACATGGCAGCATGGTACAGCCTGTATTGGTTTGGCAGCCTGTATAGAGGAATAAAGGGGTATTGAATGGTCAGGTATTGAATAAGGGTAGAATAAAATTGAATAAGGTCAGGTATTGAATAAGGGTATTGAATAAGGTTGCATTGAATAAGGTCAGGTATTGAATAAGGTCAGCATTGAATAAGGTCAGGTATTGATAAGATCAGGTATTGAATAAGGTCAGGTATTGAATAAGGTCAGGTATTGAATAAGGTCAGATATTGAATAAGGTCAGGTATTGAATAAGGTCAGGTATGGTAAAGGTCAGGTATTGAATAAGGACATAAGGTCAGTATTGAATAAGGTCATGGTATTGAATAAGGGTATTGAATAAGGATTGATGGTATTGAATAAGGTCAGATATTGAATAAGGTCAGGTATTGAATAAGGGTCAGGTATTGAATAAGGTCAGGTATTGAATAAGGGTATTGAATGGTCAGGTATAGTACAGGTGGTCAGTATTGAATACGGGTATTGAATAAGGTTATTAGATAAAAATTGAATAAGGTCGGAGATTAAGGGTATTGAATAAGGGTATTGAATAAGGTCATATTGAATAAGGGTATTGAATAAGGTCAGGTATTGAATAAGGGTATTGAATAAGGGTATTGAATAAGGGTATTGAATAAGGTATTTGAATAAGGTCAGGTATTGAATAAGGGTATTGAATAAGGTCAGGTATTGAATAAGGTCAGGTATTGAATAAGGAATAAGGTATTGAATAAGGTTAGGTATGAATAGGGTATTGAATAAGGGTATTGAATAAGGTCGGGTATTGAATAAGGGTATTGAATAAGGGTATTGAATAAGGTCAGGTATTGAATAAGGGTATTGAATAAGGTATTGAATAAGGTGGTATTGAATAAGGTCAGGTATTGAATAAGGTCAGGTATTGAATAAGGGTATTGAATAAGGTCAGGTATTGAATAAGGGTATTGAATAAGGGTATTGAATAAGGGCATTGGGTATTGATAAGGGTATTGAATAAGGGTATTGAATAAGGTCAGGTATTTAAGGTCATTTGATTGAATAAGGTCAGGTATTGAATAAGATCAGGTATTGAATAAGGTCAGGTATTGAATAAGGGTATTGAATAAGGTCAGGTATTGAATAAGGGTTATTGAATAAGGTCAGGTATTGAATAAGGTCAGGTATTGAATAAGGGTATTGAATAAGGTCAGTCATAAGGTATTGAATAAGGGTATTGAATAAGGTCAGGTATTGAATAAGGTCAGGTATTGAATAAGGGTATTGAATAAGGTCAGGTATTGAATAAGGGTATTGAATAAGGGTATTGAATAAGGTCAGGTATTGAATAAGGCATTGAATAAGGGTATTGAATAAGGTCAGGTATTGAATATAATTGAATAAGGGTATTGTAAGGGTATTGAATAAGGGGTATTGAATAAGGGTATTGAATAAGGTCGGTATTGAATAAGGGTATTGAATAAGGGTATTGAATAAGGTCAGGTATTGAATAAGGGTATTGAATAAGGGGTATTGAATAAGGTATTGAATAAGGTATTGAATAAGGGTATTGAATAAGGTCAGGTATTGAATATTGAATAAGGGTATTGAATAAGGTCAGGTATTGAATAAGGGTATTGAATAAGGGTATTGAATAAGGTCGGGTATTGAATAAGGGTGAATAAGGTCAGGTATTGAATAAGGGTCAGGTCATATTGAATAAGGGTATTGAATAAGGGTATTGAATAAGGGTATTGAATAGGTCAGGTATTGATTAAGGGTATTGGTATTGAATAAGGTCAGGTATTGAATAAGGTCAGGTATTGAATAAGGGTATTGAATAAGGGTATTGAATAAGGGTATTGAATAAGGGTATTGAATAAGGTCAGGTATTGAATATATTGAATAAGGTCAGGTATTGAATAAGGGTATTGAATAAGGGTATTGAATAAGGTCAGGTATTGAATAAGGGTATTGAATAAGGTCAGGTATTGAATAAGGGTATTGAATAAGGTCAGGTATTGAATAAGGGTATTGAATAAGGTCGGGTATTGAATAAGGTCAGGTATTGAATAAGGTCAGGTATTGAATAAGGTCAGGTATTGAATAAGGTCAGGTATTGAATAAGGGTATTGAATAAGGTCGGGTATTGAATATGTATTGAATAAGGGTATTGAATTATTGAATAAGGGTATTGAATAAGGGGTATTGAATAAGGTCAGGTATTGAATAAGGGTATTGAATAAGGTCGGGTATTGAATAAGGTCAGGTATTGAATAAGGGTATTGAATAAGGGTATTGAATAAGGGTATTGAATAAGGTCGGGTATTGAATAAGGGTATTGAATAAGGTCAGGTATTGAATAAGGGTATTGAATAAGGGTATTGAATAAGGTCAGGTATTGAATAAGGGTATTGAATAAGGGTATTGAATAAGGTCAGGTATTGAATAAGGTCAGGTATTGAATAAGGGTATTGAATAAGGTCGGGTATTGAATAAGGGTATTGAGGTATTGAATAAGGGTATTGAATAAGGGTATTGAATAAGGTAAATAAGGGTATTGAATAAGGGTATTGAATAAGGGTATTGAATAAAGGTCAGGTATTGAATAAGGGTATTGAATAAGCAAGCCAGGTATTGAATAAGGGTATTGAATAAGGGTATTGAATAAGGCCAGTATTGAATAAGGTCAATAAGGGTATTGAATAAGGTCAGGTATTGAATAAGGGTATTGAATAAGGGTATTGAATAAGGGCATTGAATAAGGTCAGGTATTGAATAAGGGGTATTGAATAAGGGTATTGAATAAGGTATTGAATAAGGTATTGAATAAGGGTATTGAATAAGGTCAGGTATTGAATAAGGTCAGGTATTGAATAAGGTCGGCTACCGGATAAAGCACTAAATAAACAGTTCAGTTAGTGCTAAATACGGCTGCTAGAATCCTTTATCATATTACTCCAGTGCTAGCCTCCCTACACTGGCTTCCTGTCAAAGCAAGGGCTGATTTCAAGGTTTTACTGCTAACCTACAAAGCATTACATGGGCTTGCTCCTAATTATCTCTCTGATTTGGTCCTGCTGTACATACCTCACGTACGCTACGGTCACAAGACGCAGGCTTCCTAATTGTCCCTAGAATTTCTAAGCAAACAGCTGGAGGCAGGCTTTCTCCTAAAGAGCCTCATGTTTATGGAAAGGTCTGCATACCCATGAGAGACGCAGACTCGGTCTCAACCTTTAAGTCTTAACTGAAGACTCATCTCTTCAGTGGGTCATATGATTGAGTGTAGTCTGGCCCAGGAGTGTGAATGTGAACGGAAAGGCTCTGAACCAACGAACCTCCCTTGCTGCCTGGCCGGGTCACAGGGGCTTACTGGTGCTGGCTTACTGGTGCTCTTCCATGCCACCTAGGAGGGGTGCGTCGCCTGAGTGGTTGAGTCACTGACGTGATCTTCCTGTCTGGGGCGGCCCCCCCTTGGGTTGTGCCGTGGCGAGATCTTTGTGGGCTATACTCGGCCTTGTCTCAGGATGGTAAGTTGGAGGTTGAAGGGATCCCTCTAGTGGTGTGGGGCTGTGCTGGCAAAGTGGGTGGGGTTATATCCTGCCTGTTTGGTCCTGTCTGAGGTGTCATCGGATGGAGCCACAGTGTCTCCTGACCCCTCCTGTCTCAGCCTCCAGTATTTATGCTGCAGTAGTTTATGTGTCGTCGGGGCTAGGGTCAGTCTGTTATATCTGGAGTACTTCTCCTGTCTTATCCGGTGTCCTGTGTGAATTTAAGTATGCTCTCTCTAGTTCTTTCTCTCTCGGAGGACCTGAGCCCTAGGACCATGCCTCAGGACTACCTTGCATGATGACTCCTTGCTGTCCCCAGTCCACCTGGCCGTGCTGCTGCTCCAGTTTCAACTGTTCTGCCTGCGGCTATGGAACACTGACCTGTTCACCGGACGTGCTACCTGTCCCAGACCTGCTGTTTTCAACTCTTTAGGAGCGGTAGAGATACTCTTAATGATCGGCTATGAACAGCCAACTGACATTTACTCCTGAGGTGCTGACTTGTTGCACCCTCGACAACTACTGTGATTATTATTATTTGACCATGCTGGTCATTTATGAACATTTGAACATCTTGGCCATGTTCTGTTATAATCTCCACCGCACAGCCAGAAGAGGACTGTCCAGTGTCGGCTGGGTTTTGGCCGGGTAGGCCATCATTGTAAATAAGAATTTGTTCTTCACTGGTTTGAATCTAGGCTGCATCACATTCGGCTGTGATTGGGAGTCCCATAGGGGCGGCGCCGCGATAGGCCCAACGTCGTCCGCGTTTGGCCCCGGTGTAGGTCGTCATTGTATATAAGAATATGTTCTTAATTAACTGACTTTCGAGTTAAATAAAGGTTAAATAAAGGTTAAATAAAGGTTAAATAAAGGGTAAAGGTTAAATAAAGGGTAAAGGTTAAATAAAGGTTAAAGGTTAAATAAAGGTTAAATAAAGGTTAAATAAAGGTTAAATAAAGGTTAAATAAAGGTTAAATAAAGGTTAAATAAAAAAGGTTAAATAAAGGTTAAAGGTTAAATAAAGGTTAAATAAAGGTTACATAAATAATAAAAAACAAAAGGAATCCATTTGACTTGAATAATTAAAAACTAACTAAACGAATTAAACTAAAATGTATAAAATATAGTTCAGAACGTTCTTTGTAATTCATGTAAAATTGTGTTCATGTTCTGTTTCTTCTTCATAGTGTTGAGCAGCTCTCTGATCTCATCCATGCTGGAGAAGATTCATGTTCTGTTTCTTCTTCATAGTGTTGAGCAGCTCTCTGATCTCATCCATGCTGGAGAAGATTCATGTTCTGTTTCTTCTTCATAGTGTTGAGCAGCTCTCTGATCTCATCCATGCTGGAGAAGATTCATGTTCTGTTTCTTCTTCATAGTGTTGAGCAGCTCTCTGATCTCATCCATGCTGGAGAAGATTCATGTTCTGTTTCTTCTTCATAGTGTTGAGCAGCTCTCTGATCTCATCCATGCTGGAGAAGATTCATGTTCTGTTTCTTCTTCATCTCAGTGTTGTTCTGTTTCTTCTTCAGCAGCTCTCTGATCTCATCCATGCTGGAGAAGATTCATGTTCTGTTTCTTCTTCATAGTGTTGAGCAGCTCTCTGATCTCATCCATGCTGGAGAAGATTCATGTTCTGTTTCTTCTTCATAGTGTTGAGCAGCTCTCTGATCTCATCCATGCTGGAGAAGATTCATGTTCTGTTTCTTCTTCAGTGTTGAGCAGCTCTCTGATCTCATCCATGCTGGAGAAGATTCATGTTCTGTTTCTTCTTCATAGTGTTGAGCAGCTCTCTCATCTCATCCATGCTGGAGAAGATTCATGTTCTGTTTCTTCTTCATAGTGTTGAGCAGCTCTCTGATCTCATCCATGCTGGAGAAGATTCATGTTCTGTTTCTTCTTCATAGTGTTGAGCAGCTCTCTCTGATCTCATCCATGCTGGAGAAGATTCATGTTCTGTTTCTTCTTCATAGTGTTGAGCAGCTCTCTGATCTCATCCATGCTGGAGAAGATTGATGGAGACAACTGATGAAACCAAACTCTCTCCTTTATTTTACCTTAATTTAACAAGGCAAGTCAGTTAAGAACAAATTCTTACTTTCAATGACGGCCTTGGAACAGTGAGTTAACTGCCTGTTCAGAGGAAGAACGACAGATTTGTACCTTGTCAGCTCGGGGTTTGATCTGCAACCTTCCGGTTACTAGTCCAAGGCTCTAACCACTAGGCTACGCTGCCGCCCTCCACTCTAACCACTAGGCTACCCTGCCGCCCCTCCACTCTAACCACTGGGCTACCCTGCTGCCCCTCCACTCTAACCACTAGTCTACCTGCCGCCCCTCCACTCTAACCACTAGGCTACCCTGCCGCCCCTCCACTCTAACCACTAGGCTACCCTGCCGCCCCTCCACTCTAACCACTAGTCTACCCTGCCGCCCCTCCACTCTAACCACTAGGCTACCCTGCCGCCCCTCCACTCTAACCACTAGGCTACCCTGCCGCCCCTCTCTAATGGTCGTATCTCAAATAGGCCCGGTGAGAATTAGTCAAACGAGGGGCCCTATAAAGGGAATAAGGTGTTATTTGGGACACAGGGGGTTTAGTAGAGATGCATTATCCAGGCTTCCCCAGTCAAACACAGGAGATATGGGACTGAATCCAACACTCACAGTCAACAAAATACTTCAACAGACAATAATAATAATAATAATATATGCCATTTAGCAGACGCTTTTATCCAAAGCGACTTACAGTCATGTGTGCATACATTCTACGTATGGGTGGTCCCGGGAGTCGAACCCACTACCCTGGCGTTACAAGCGCCATGCTCTACCAACTGAGCTACAGAAGGACAAAATAATGTTTAAGTATATATATCTAAGAAAACGGGGGGTAAACGTTGACTCAAAACATTCTTAGACTTTATCTGTGGTCCAGATGTTTAGTCTGTTTTCCAGATGGTGAACATCCATCCCTGTGCTTCAAGGCCCGAAATGAAACGTCACAGTTCGTTTGAAAATGACAGGAAGTTCACCTGTGTGACAGGAAGTGATAGCTAACTCGCCTCGTCATATCGTTCAACAATTAAGGGTTAGGAGGTCAAAGGGGACACCTGGGAAGGTCAAATGTTAAAGATCTCAGCAGCTGAATCGACAACAACCCCAGTCTGTGTGTTTTTTAAACTCGCCATGGCAACGCGTCGTATCTGTGTCCTTGTATGGCCTCGCTCCCCTCCTCCTCCTCCTCTCTGGTCTTCTCAAAGCCGTTAACACAAGGCACAGCTGCGTAGCCTTGTGTTAGGAACTGTGGGAAAAGGAGAATGTGGTGGAAACAAGGGTCCGTGGCCCGACTCCCTCTCCGTGATGATAAATGCACTGCTGGAATTTGAAACTTTGAATCCAAATCCATTTGTATTTGTTAAAATGCACCAAATACGACGGGTGTCTTTACAGTGACATGCTTTTGCTCTTCGCCACAATGAAGAGTTTAAAAAATGAAATAGCAACACGAGGAATAAGATAAAATACACAGCAATGGAGCTATATACAGGAAGTACCAGATCAATGTGGAGCTATATACAGGAAGTACCAGTGGAGCTACATAGGAAGTACCAGATCAATGTGGAGCTACATACAGGAAGTACCAGATCAATGTGGAGCTACATACAGGAACATACAGGAAGTACCAGATCAATGTGGAGCTACATACAGGAAGTACCAGATCAATGTGGAGCTACATACAGGAAGTACCAGATCAATGTGGAGCTATATACAGGAAGTACCAGATCAATGTGGAGCTACATACAGGAAGTACCAGATCAATGTGAAGCTATATACAGGAAGTACCAGATCAATGTGGAGCTACATACAGGAAGTACCAGATCAATGTGGAGCTACATACAGGAAGTACCAGATCAATGTGAAGCTACATACAGGAAGTACCAGATCAATGTGGAGCTACATACAGGAAGTACCAGATCAATGTGAAGCTATATACAGGGAGTATCAGTACCGGATCAATGTGGAGCTATATACAGGAGTATCAGATCAATGTGGAGCTATATACAGGGAGATATCAGTACCAGATCAATGTGGAGATATATACAGGAGCTAGTACCAGATCAATGTGGAGCTATATACAGGAGTATCAGATCAATGTGGAGCTATATACAGGGAGTACCAGATCAATGTGGAGCTATATACAGGGAGTACCAGATCAATGTGGAGATATATACAGGTACCAGATCAATGTGGAGATATATACAGGGAGTACAGATCAATGTGGAGCTATATACAGGAAGTACCAGATCAATGTGGAGATATATACAGGAAGTACCAGTACCAGATCAATGTGGAGCTATATACAGGAGTACCAGATCAATGTGAGCTATATACAGGGAGTACCAGATCAATGTGGAGCTATATACAGGGAGTACCAGATCAATGTGGAGATATATACAGGAGGACCAGTACCAGATCAATGTGGAGCTATATACAGGAGTACCAGATACAGGAAGTACCAGATCAATGTGGAGCTATATACAGGGAGTACCAGATCAATGTGGAGATATGTACAGGAAGTACCAGATCAATGTGGAGATATATACAGGAAGTACCAGATCAATGTGGAGCTATATACAGGAAGTACCAGATCAATGTGGAGCTATATACAGGAAGTACCAGATCATGTGGAGCTATATATATACAGGAGTACCAGATCAATGTGAGCTATATACAGGAAGTACCAGATCAATGTGGAGCTATATATCCAGATCAATGTGAGATATATATTCTGTGGAGATATACAGAAGGAGCTCAGACCAAAGCACAGCGATGGTTAGAGTTCAACTTGTTTCATAAAGACCAGAAAGAGTTCAACATGTTTCGTAAGACACTCCAAAATACCAAAACAACAAATGTGAAAAACCGAAACAGTCCTATCTGGTGCAAAGACACAAAGACAGAAGACAACCACCCATCAATACCCAACACAAAACAGGCTACCTTAATATGGTTCCCAATCAGAGACAATGACTAAAACCTGCCACTGATTGAGAACCATATCAGGCCAAACATAGAAACGGGTAAACCTGACACACAACATAGAATGCCCACTCAGCTCACGCCCTGACCAACACTAAAACAGCGAAAACACAAAAGAACTATGGTCAGAACGTGACAGTACCCCCAAGGTGCGGATTCCAGCCGCAAAACCTATAGGGGAGGGTCTGGGTGGCATCTGTCCGCGGTGGCGGCTCTGGCGCAGGACGTGGACCCCATTCCACCATAGTCTTAGTCCGCCTCTGTGGCCTCCTAGAACGGCGACTCTTGCCGCCGACCCTGATCTGGGAACCCTAATAAATAGGCCCACAGGACTGAGGGACACCTGCGAACTTAACAAACTACTCCGGACTGAGGGGTACTGAGGGGCAGCTCAGGACTGAGGGTAGCTCAGGACTGAGGGATGCTCAGGACTGAGGGGTAGCTCCGGACTGAGGGGCAGCTCAGGACTGAGGGGCAGCTCAGGACTGAAGGGTAGCTCAGGACTGAGGGGTAGCTCCGGACTGAGGGGCAGCTCCGGACTGAGGGGTAGCTCAGGACTGAGGGGTAGCTCAGGACTGAGGGGTAGCTCAGGACTGAGGGGTAGCTCAGGACTGAGGGGTAGCTCAGGACTGAGGGGTAGCTCAGGACTGAGGGGTAGCTCAGGACTGAGGGGTAGCTCAGGACTGAGGGGTAGCTCAGGACTGAGGGGTAGCTCAGGACTGAAGGGTAGCTCAGGGCGAGGTAGCTCAGGACTGAGGGATAGCTCAGGAGGTAGCTCAGGCTGGGGGTAGCTCAGGCTCTGGCAGCTCCATGCTGACTGGGGCTCTGGCGGCTCCATGCTGACTGGGGGTAGCTCACGCTGAGGGGCAGCTCTGAGAGGGCTCCATGCTGGTTGACGGCTCTGGCAGCTCCATGCTGACTGGCAGCTCTGGCGGCTCCATGCTGACTGGCAGCTCCACACTGACTGGCAGCTCTGGCGGCTCCATGCTGACTGGCGGCTCTGGCAGCTCCAGGACAGACTGGCGGCTCTGGCAGCTCCATGCAGACTGGCGGCTCTGGTGGCTCAGGACAGACTGGCGGCTCTGGCGGCTCCATGCTGACTGGCAGCTCCACACTGACTGGCGGCTCTGGCGGCTCCATGCTGACTGGCGGCTCTGGCGGCTCAGGACAGACTGGCGGCTCTGGCAGCTCAGGACAGACTGGCGGCTCTGGACAGACTGGAGACTAGCAGCTCTGGACAGATGGAAGACTCTAGCAGCTCTGGACAGGCGGGAGACTCTAGCAGCTCTGGACAGGCGGGAGACTCTAGCAGCTCTGGACAGGCGGGAGACTCTAGCAGCTCTGGACAGACGGGAGAATCTATCAGCTCTGGACAGACGGGAGACTCTAGCAGCTCTGGACAGACGGAGACTCGAGCAGCTCTGGACAGATGGGAGCTTCTAGCAGCTCTCGACAGACGGTAGACTCTAGCAGCTCTGGACAGACGGGAGACTCTAGCAGCTCTGGACAGACGGGAGACTCTGGCAGCTCTGGAGAGGAGGAAGGCTCTGGCAGCGCTGGACAGGTGGGAGACCCTGTAGGCAGAAGACAGAGAGAGAGCCTGGTGCGGGGGGCTGCCACTCGAGGGCTGGTTCGTGGAGGTGGCACTGGATAGACCGGACCGTGCAGGCGCACTGGAGCTCTTGAGCACCGAGCCTGCCCAACCTTACCTGGTTGAATGCTCCCAGTAGCCCGACCAATGTGGCGAGGTGGAATAGGCTACACTGGGCTGTATTTAGCAGACTGGTGGCTATTTAGCAGTGTGATGGCTATTTAGCAATCTGATGGCTATTTAGCAGTCTGATGGCTATTTAGCAGACTGTTGGATGTTTAGCAGTCTGGTGGATTTTTAGCAGTCTGATGGCTATTTAGCAGACTGATGGCTATTTAGCAGACTGATGGCTATTTAGCAGTCTGATGGATGTTTAGCAGTCTGATGGCTATTTAGCAGACTGATGGCTATTTAGCAGACTGATGGCGATTTAGCAGTCTTATGGCTATATTGCAGTCTGATGGCTATTTAGCAGTCTGATGGATATTTAGCAGTCTGATGGATGTTTAGCAGTCTGGTGGCTATTTAGCAGACTGATGGCTATTTAGCAGTCTGATGGCTATTTAGCAGTCTGATGGCTATTTAGCAGACTGATGGCTATTTAGCAGACTGATGGCTATTTAGCAGTCTGATGGCTATTTAGCAGACTGATGGCTATTTAGCAGTCTGATGGCTATTTAGCAGTCTGATGGCTATTTAGCAGACTGATGGCTATTTCGCAGTCTGATGGCTATTTAGCAGTCTGATGGCTATTTAGCAGTCTGATGGCTATGTTGGAGTGGTAGTGTACTGCTTGAGTCCAGGGCCCTATAGTAGTGTACAACATTAGACCAGGGCAATATGGTAGTGCACTACTTTAGACCAGGGCCCTATGGTAGTGTACAACTTTAGACCAGGGCCCTATGGTAGTGTACAACTTTAGACCAGGGCCCTATGGTAGTGTACTACTTTAGACCAGGGCCATATGGTAGTGCACTACTTTAGACCAGGGCCCTATGGTAGTGCACTACTTTAGATCAGGGCACTATGGTAGTGCACTACTTTAGACCAGGGCCCTATGGTAGTGCACTAACCCCCTAACCCAGGGCCCTATGGTAGTGCACTACTTTAGCCCAGGGCCCTATGGTAGTGCACTACTTTAGACCAGGGCCCTATAGTAGTGCACTACTTTAGACCAGGCACTATGGTAGTGCACTACTTTAGACCAGGGCCCTATGGTAGTACACTACTTTAGACCAGGGCCCTATGGTAGTGCACTACTTTAGACCAGGGCCCTATGGTAAGTGCACTACTTTAGACCAGGGCCCTTAGAGAATGGGGTGAAATTTGGGACACCATCCATGGTGTGTCATTGTCAGTCTGTTTCTTGAGTCCATGCAACCGATCGAGTCCTGGCTATAACCCTATAACATCATGTTCACTTGGTCTGAGTTAGTGGAGTCCTGGCTATAACCCTCTATAACTTCATGTTCACTTAGTCTGAGTGTTAGTGGAGTCCTGGCTATAACCCTCTATAACATCATGTTCACTTGGTCTGAGTTAGTGGAGTCCTGGCTATAACCCTCTATAACTTCATGTTCATTTGGTCTGAGTTAGTGGAGTCCTGGCTATAACCCTCTATAACCTCATGTTCATTTGGTCTGAGTTAGTGGAGTCCTGGCTATAACCCTCTATAACATCATGTTCACTTGGTCTGCCACCCTCCACTCTAACCACTAGGCTACCCTCCGCCCCCTCCACTCTAACCACTAGGCTACCCTGCCGCCCCTCCACTCTAACCACTAGGCTCCACTCTAACCACTGCCGCCGCCCCTCCACTCTAACCACTAGGCTACCCTGCCGCCCCTCCACTCTAACCACTAGGCTACCCTGCCGCCCTCCACTCTAACCACTAGGCTACCCTGCCGCCCCTCCACTCTAACCACTAGGCTACCCTGCCGCCCCTCCACTCTAACCACTAGGCTACCCTGCCTCCCCTCCACTCTAACCACTAGGCTACCCTGCCGCCCCTCCACTCTAACCACTAGGCTACCCTGCCGCCACTCCACTCTAACCACTAGGCTACCCTGCCGCCCCTCCACTCTAACCACTAGCACAACAATAACCAGACTGAGACCAAATGTACGGTACATCCCCCAACGCGGAAGCTGCGTGGAAGGTTCGCTGACATAGAAAACACTGCGCTGTCTGGCATCTGATTACTGTAGCTCCGGCGGTGTGTGTGTGCATGTGTGTGTGTGTGTGCGTGTGTGTGTGCTTGCGTGTGCGTGCGTGCTTGTCCATGTGTGAGTGAGTGAGTGAGTGAGTGAGTGAGTGAGTGAGTGAGTGAGTGAGTGAGTGAGTGAGTGAGTGAGTGAGATTGAGTGATTGGTGGAGTGAGTGAGTGATTGAGTGAGTGAGTGAGTGAGTGAGTGAGTGAGTGATTGAGTGAGTGCATTTGAGCGGAGAAAGCGAGCAACGCGGCATCTTCACAGCTCTCGTGACAACACGCTTTTACAGAGGGCTCAGCGGGACACAGAGAGTAGTAGTGGTCTGGAACAGGAACACGTTGTTCCCCCCGGGGCAGTCTAAATCATGTCAGCTCACCGCTGATCTCCATGTAGGGAGAACGGAATTCCTTTCTCATGCCCATGTTGTGTGAGAAGAGGAGTAGGGGACGGTGATGCACGATAGATTAAGAGGAGTAGGGACGGTGGTGCACGATAGATTAAGAGGAGTAGGGGACAGTGGTGCACGATAGATTAAGAGGAGTAGGGGACAGTGGTGCACGATAGATTAAGAGGAGTAGGGACGGTGGTGCACGATAGATTAAGAGGAGTAGGGGACAGTGGTGCACGATAGATTAAGAGGAGTAGGGGATGGTGGTGCACGATAGATTAAGAGGAGTAGGGACGGTGGTGCACGATAGATTAAGAGGAGTAGGGACGGTGGTGCACGATAGATTAAGAGGAGTAGGGACAGTGGTGCACGATAGATTAAGAGGAGTAGGGGACAGTGATGCACGATAGATTAAGAGGAGTAGGGGACAGTGGTGCACGATAGATTAAGAGGAGTAGGGGACGGTGGTGCTATAGATTAAGAGGAGTAGGGGACAGTGGTGCACGATAGATTAAGAGGAGTAGGGGACAGTGATGCACGATAGATTAAGAGGAGTAGGGGACAGTGATGCACAATAGATTAAGAGGAGTAGGGGACAGTGGTGCACGATAGATTAAGAGGAGTAGGGGACAGTGATGCACGATAGATTAAGAGGAGTAGGGGACAGTGATGCACGATAGATTAAGAGGAGTAGGGGACAGTGGTGCACGATAGATTAAGAGGAGTAGGGGACGGTGGTGCACGATAGATTAAGAGGAGTAGGGGACAGTGGTGCACGATAGATTAAGAGGAGTAGGGGACGGTGATGCACGATAGATTAAAGGAGTAGGGGACAGTGATGCACGATAGATTAAAAGGAGTAGGGACGGTGATGCACTATAGATAAAGAGGAGTAGGGGACAGTGGTGCACGATAGATTAAAAGGAGTAGGGGGACGGTGATGCACGATAGATAAAGAGGAGTAGGGGACAGTGATGCACGATAGATTAAGAGGAGTAGGGGACAGTGGTGCACGATAGATAAAGAGGAGTAGGGGACAGTGGTGCGATAGATTAAGAGGAGTAGGGGACGGTGGTGCACGATAGATTAAGAGGAGTAGGGGACAGTGGTGCACGATAGATTAAGAGGAGTAGGGGGCAGTGGTGCACGATAGATTAAGAGGAGTAGGGGACAGTGGTGCACGATAGATTAAGAGGAGTAGGGGACAGTGGTACGATAGATTAAGAGGAGTAGGGGGCAGTGGTGCACGATAGATTAAGAGGAGTAGGGGACGGTGGTGCACGATAGATTAAGATGAGTAGATGGAGTAGATCAGCTGATGTACGAAGGGCTATATAAATAAATTTGATTTGATTTGATTTGGTGCACGATAGATCCATGTAAGAGGAGTAGGGGACAGTGGTGCACAATAGAGTAAGAGGAGTAGGCTAGGTATCTCAGTGTTGGGTTAAAGTGTCAGTACCTCTTGACTAGGTGGCTCAGTGTTGGGTTAAGGGTCAGTACCTCTTGACAACGTGACTCAGTGTTGGGTTAAGGGTCAGTACCTCTTGACAAGGTGGCTCAGTGTTGGGTTAAGGGTCAGTACCTCTTGACAAGGTGGCTCAGTGTTGGGTTAAGGGTCAGTACCTCTTGACAAGGTGGCTCAGTGTTGGGTTAAGGGTCAGTACCTCTTGACAAGGTGACATTCTGTCCCCAGAGATTGTCATCAACATTAGTTCACAGTATACAGTGCCTTAAGAAAGTATTCGGCCCCCTTGAACTTTGCGACCTTTTGCCACATTTCAGGCTTCAAACATAAAGATATAAAACTATATTTTTTTTGTGAAGAATCAACAACGAGTGGGACACATCATTTATTGATATTTCAAACTTTTTAACAAATCAAAAACTGAAAAATTGGGCGTGCAAATTGATTCCTAGTGGGGTCAGTAACATCATCATTTATTAAGGTAACCTAGTGGGATGTTCTCTGTTTAGTGAGTCCTCCAGATCAGAGGCAGTAGAGATGACCAGGGATGTTCTCTGTTTAGTGAGTCCTCCAGATCAGAGGCAGTAGGGATGACCAGGGATGTTCTCTGTTTCGTGAGTCCTCCAGATCAGAGGCAGTAGAGATGACCAGGGATGTTCTCTGTTTAGTGAGTCCTCCAGATCAGAGGCAGTAGGGATGACCAGGGATGTTCTCTGTTTAGTGAGTCCTCCAGATCAGAGGCAGTAGGGATGACCAGGGATGTTCTCTGTTTCGTGAGTCCTCCAGATCAGAGGCAGTAGGGATGACCAGGGATGTTCTCTGTTTAGTGAGTCCTCCAGATCAGAGGCAGTAGGGATGACAGGGATGTTCTCTGTTTAGTGAGTCCTCCAGATCAGAGGCAGTAGGGATGACCAGGGATGTTCTCTGTTTAGTGAGTCCTCCAGATCAGAGGCAGTAGGGATGACCAGAGATGTTCTCTGTTTAGTGAGTCCTCCAGATCAGAGGCAGTAGGGATGACCAGGGATATTCTCTTAATAAGTGTGTGAATTGGACCATTTTCCAGTCCTGCTAAACATTCAAAATGTAACGAGTACTTCTGGGTGTCAGGAAAAATGTTTGGAGTCAAAAGCGTATTACTTTCTGCAGTGAAGTAAAAGTAAAAGTTGTCAAGAATATAAATAGTACAGATACCCCCAAAAAAACAACTTAAGTCGTACTTGGTATTTTGACGATAGTTACTTTCCACCACTGTAAAACCTCAGTACTTTTCTCTGTGGAGCACCAAATGTCCTTTTTTTTGGGAAGGCATTGTCCCTGTGCCCTCTGTCCTTGTACTCTTGGGTACAATCTGTCTGGGCACACAAGGTCTCCCTCCCCTGACACCCACTTCAGTCTCCATTCAATCTGTAGTCGAGCCCTTTGTTTATACAACCGAATAGTTGCGTGTAGAGAAGCCTGTCTCCACCCCCGCCCCCATTCCCCCCCACTGTGTCCTGAGAACTATCATTTCGTCACCTCAGACAAGACAGTGTAAAAACTGCATCCATTAGACACATCCATTAGGGGATTCCTTCCGGCTGCAAAACAAGACACCCCCCACCCCACTGCAGCCCCCCACCCCCCCCCCACCCCCTCTCTCTCTGCGTCCACTTCCCAAACCCCATGGGGCCCAGAAATGAGTCATCGTCCCCGGGGCCCCAGTGTGTGTAGCCCACGGTACCGTCAGCCCCAGTCCAAACCTACGGTGGCCTGCTCCCCCGCAGGGAGCTGGCATGGACCAATGGGGTTTTCCCTGGACTGTTCTGGATGTTGCCAAGAAAATAATCATTTCAGGGAGCACACGCTGCTATTGTTGCCCGCGTCCCAAAATGGCACCCTATTCCCCTATACAGTGCGCTACTGTTGAGAATGGCATGTCAAAAGTAGTGCACTTACATAGGGAATAGTGTGCCGTTCATTGTGTTCCATTTGGCCCAGAGGAGAGAAGGGGGAGTAATGTCGAGGTCAGGGTTCCGGTCTGTAAGAGCGGGCTTCACTGCTCCTACAGGCTCGGGTCGGTACTGCAGTTTAACACGTCCAGGGTCTCATTACACGACCACAATTAGAGAAATCAGATTACTGATAAATTACTAATAAAACACTTTTGTGCACAAAACAGTCATTGAATTATTCAAATAATTGTTGCTGAGGCTTCCCCCCTCCATCACCCACAGCCAAAGATTTTGAATCGACGTCTATCGCTGAGCGATTAACCTCAATGTTGGTTATTTTTTTCAATTAAAAAAAAAAAGTTACATTGTCAGTTAAATTATTTTAATTCGTTGTATTTTCTTCTGTGACGACAGTGCTCACGTTCCGGCTGCAGTTTATCAGGCCAATGTTCTACATAGTTTAGCTCAGAAAACGTGATAATGAACTACAATGACCATAATTCATTGCACGGCTATTTTTTCCCCCTGCTAGGTAAGAGACAAAAAGAAGAACGCACGATCAAGAGGGGATCATAGAGAACAGTTTCTTCCAGGTATCTCCACTAGGTTACCTTAAATAAATGGTATCTCTACCACCTTACCTTAACCACTAGGTTACCTTAACCACTAGGTTACCTTAACCACTAGGTTACCTTAATAAATGGTATCTCTACCACCTTATCTTAACCACTAGGTTACCTTAATAAATGGTATCTCTACCACCTTATCTTAACCACTAGGTTACCTTAATAAATGGTATCTCTACCACCTTATCTTAACCACTAGGTTACCTTAATAAATGGTATCTCTACCACCTTACCTTAACCACTATGTTACCTTAATAAATGGTATCTCTACCACCTTACCTTAACCACTAGGTTACCTTAACCACTAGGTTACCTTAATAAATGGTATCTCTACCACCTTACCTAAACCACTAGGCTACCTTAACCACTAGGTTACCTTAACCACTAGGTTACCTTAATAAATGGTATCTCTACCACCTTACCTTAACCACTAGGTTACCTTAACCACTAGGTTACCTTAACCACTAGGTTACCTTAATAAATGGTATCTCTACCACCTTACCTTACCCACTAGGTTACCTTAACCACTAGGTTACCTTAACCACTAGGTTACCTTAATAAATGGTATCTCTACCACCTTACCTTACCCACTAGGTTACCTTAACCACTAGGTTACCTTAACCACTAGGTTACCTTAATAAATGATGTTACTGACCCCACTAGGTTACCTTAACCACTAGGTTACCTTAACAAATGATGATGTTACTGGCCCCACTAGGTTACCTTAACCACTAGGTTACCTTAACCACTAGGTTACCTTAATAAATTATGTTACTGACCCCACTAGGTTACCTTAACCACTAGGTTACCTTAACCACTAGGTTACCTTAATAAATTATGTTACTGACCCCACTAGGTTACCTTAACCACTAGGTTACCTTAATAAATGATGATGTTACTGGCCCCACTAGGTTACCTTATCCACTAGGTTACCTTAAACACTAGGTTACCTTAACCACTAGGTTACCTTAACCACTAGGTTACCTTAATAAATGATGATGTTACTGGCCCCACTAGGTTACCTTATCCACTAGGTTACCTTATCCACTAGGTTACCTTATCCACTAGGTTACCTTAACCACTAGGTTACCTTAACCACTAGGTTACCTTATCCACTAGGTTACCTTAACCACTAGGTTACCTTAACCACTAGGTTACCTTATCCACTAGGTTACCTTAACCACTAGGTTACCTTAATAAATGATGATGTTACTGGCCCCACTAGGTTACCTTATCCACTAGGTTACCTTAACCACTAGGTTACCTTAAACACTAGGTTACCTTAACCACTAGGTTACCTTAACCACTAGGTTACCTTAATAAATGATGATGTTACTGGCCCCACTAGGTTACCTTAACCACTAGGTTACCTTATCCACTAGGTTACCTTATCCACTAGGTTACCTTAACCACTAGGTTACCTTATCCACTAGGTTACCTTAACCACTAGGTTACCTTAACCACTAGGTTACCTTATCCACTAGGTTACCTTAACCACTAGGTTACCTTAACCACTAGGTTACCTTATCCACTAGGTTACCTTAACCACTAGGTTACCTTAACCACTAGGTTACCTTATCCACTAGGTTACCTTATCCACTAGGTTACCTTAACCACTAGGTTACCTTATCCACTAGGTTACCTTAACCACTAGGTTACCTTAATAAATGATGATGTTACTGACCCCACTAGGTTACCTTAATAAATTATGATGTTACTGACCCCACTAGGTTACCTTAATAAATGATGATGTTACTGGCCCCACTAGGTTACCTTATCCACTAGGTTACCTTAACCACTAGGTTACCTTAACCACTAGGTTACCTTAATAAATGATGATGTTACTGGCCCCACTAGGTTACCTTAACCACTAGGTTACCTTATCCACTAGGTTACCTTAACCACTAGGTTACCTTAATAAATGATGATGTTACTGGCCCCACTAGGTTACCTTAACCACTAGGTTACCTTAACCACTAGGTTACCTTAATAAATGATGATGTTACTGGCCCCACTAGGTTACCTTAACCACTAGGTTACCTTATCCACTAGGTTACCTTAACCACTAGGTTACCTTAACCACTAGGTTACCTTAATAAATGATGATGTTACTGACCCCACTAGGTTACCTTAATAAATGATGATGTTACTGGCCCCACTAGGTTACCTTAACCACTAGGTTACCTTAACCACTAGGTTACCTTATCCACTAGGTTACCTTAACCACTAGGTTACCTTAATAAATGATGATGTTACTGGTCCCACTAGGTTACCTTAACCACTAGGTTACCTTATCCACTAGGTTACCTTAACCACTAGGTTACCTTAACCACTAGGTTACCTTAATAAATGATGATGTTACTGGTCCCACTAGGTTACCTTAACCACTAGGTTACCTTAATAAATGATGTTACTGGCCAGTGGTGTGATAGAAAACAAAAGGTCAGACTCCTTGGACAGTCTCCAGTTCTCTCATACCCAGTGGTGTGATAGAAAACAAAAGGTCCGACTCCATGGACAGTCTCCAGTTCTCTCATACCCAGTGGTGTGATAGAAAACAAAAGGTCAGACTCCTTGGACAGTCTCCAGTTCTCTCATACCCAGTGGTGTGATAGAAAACAAAAGGTCAGACTCCTTGGACAGTCTCCAGTTCTCTCATACCCCAGTGGTGTGATAGAAAACAAAAGGTCAGACTCCATGGACAGTCTCCAGTTCTCTCATACCCAGTGGTGTGATAGAAAACAAAGGTCAGACTCCTTGGACAGTCTCCAGTTCTCTCATACCCAGTGGTGTGATAGAAAACAAAAGGTCAGACTCTTGGACAGTCTCCAGTTCTCTCTCGAGACCCCAGTGGTGTGATAGAAAACAAAAGGTCAGACTCCTTGGACAGTCTCCAGTTCTCTCTCATACCCAGTGGTGTGATAGAAAACAAAAGGTCAGACTCCTTGGACAGTCTCCAGTTCTCTCATACCCCAGTGGTGTGATAGAAAACAAAAGGTCAGACTCCTTGGACAGTCTCCAGTTCTCTCTCATACCCCAGTGGTGTGATAGAAAACAAAAGGTCAGACTCCTTGGACAGTCTCCAGTTCTCTCATACCCCAGTGGTGTGATAGAAAACAAAAGGTCAGACTCCTTGGACAGTCTCCAGTTCTCTCATACCCCAGTGGTGTGATAGAAAACAAAAGGTCAGACTCCATGGACAGTCTCCAGTTCTCTCATACCCAGTGGTGGGATAGAAAACAAAAGGTCAGACTCCTTGGACAGTCTCCAGTTCTCTCATACCCCAGTGGTTTGATAGAAAACAAAAGGTCAGACTCCTTGGACAGTCTCCAGTTCTCTCATACCCCAGTGGTGTGATAGAAAACAAAAGGTCAGACTCTTGGACAGTCTCCAGTTCTCTCTCATACCCCAGTGGTGTGATAGAAAACAAAAGGTCAGACTCTTGGACAGTCTCCAGTTCTCTCATACCCAGTGGTGTGATAGAAAACAAAAGGTCAGACTCCTTGGACAGTCTCCAGTTCTCTCATACCCCAGTGGTGTGATAGAAAACAAAAAAGGTCAGACTCCTTGGACAGTCTCCAGTTCTCTCATACCCCAGTGGTGTGATAGAAAACAAAAGGTCAGACTCCTTGGACAGTCTCCAGTTCTCTCATACCCCAGTGGTGTGATAGAAAACAAAAGGTCAGACTCCTTGGACAGTCTCCAGTTCTCTCATACCCCAGTGGTGTGATAGAAAACAAAAGGTCAGACTCTTGGACAGTCTCCAGTTCTCTCATACCCCAGTGGTGTGATAGAGAACAAAAGGTCAGACTCCTTGGACAGTCTCCAGTTCTCTCTCATACCCAGTGGTGATAGAAAACAAAAGGTCAGACTCCTTGGACAGTCTCCAGTTCTCTCATACCCCAGTGGTGATAGAAAACAAAAGGTCAGACTCCTTGGACAGTCTCCAGTTCTCTCATACCCCAGTGGTGTGATAGAAAACAAAAGGTCAGACTCCTTGGACAGTCTCCAGTTCTCTCATACCCAGTGGTGTGATAGAAAACAAAAGGTCAGACTCCTTGGACAGTCTCCAGTTCTCTCATACCCCAGTGGTGTGATAGAAAACAAAAGGTCAGACTCCTTGGACAGTCTCCAGTTCTCTCATACCCCAGTGGTGTGATGGAAAACAAAAGGTCAGACTCTTGGACAGTCTCCAGTTCTCTCATACCCCAGTGGTGTGATGGAAAACAAAAGGTCAGACTCCTTGGACAGTCTCCAGTTCTCTCTCATACCCAGTGGTGTGATAGAAAACAAAAGGTCAGACTCCTTGGACAGTCTCCAGTTCTCTCATACCCCAGTGGTGTGATAGAAAACAAAAGGTCAGACTCCTTGGACAGTCTCCAGTTCTCTCATACCCAGTGGTGTGATAGAAAACAAAAGGTCAGACTCCTTGGACAGTCTCCAGTTCTCTCATACCCAGTGGTGTGATAGAAAACAAAAGGTCAGACTCCTTGGACAGTCTCCAGTTCTCTCATACCCCAGTGGTGTGATAGAAAACAAAAGGTCAGACTCCTTGGACAGTCTCCAGTTCTCTCATACCCAGTGGTGTGATAGAAAACAAAAGGTCAGACTCCTTGGACAGTCTCCAGTTCTCTCTCATACCCCAGTGGTGTGATAGAAAACAAAAGGTCAGACTCTTGGACAGTCTCCAGTTCTCTCATACCCCAGTGGTGTGATAGAAAACAAAAGGTCAGACTCTTGACAGTCTCCAGTTCTCTCATACCCCAGTGGTGTGATAGAAAACAAAAGGTCAGACTCCTTGGACAGTCTCCAGTTCTCTCATACCCCAGTGGTGTGATAGAAAACAAAAGGTCAGACTCCTTGACAGTCTCCAGTTCTCTCTCATACCCCAGTGGTGTGATAGAAAACAAAAGGTCAGACTCCTTGGACAGTCTCCAGTTCTCTCATACCCAGTGGTGTGATAGAAAACAAAAGGTCAGACTCCTGGACAGTCTCCAGTTCTCTCATACCCAGTGGTGGATAGAAAACAAAAGGTCAGACTCCATGGACAGTCTCCAGTTCTCTCATACCCAGTGGTGGGATAGAAAACAAAAGGTCAGACTCCTTGGACAGTCTCCAGTTCTCTCATACCCCAGTGGTTTGATAGAAAACAAAAGGTCAGACTCCTTGGACAGTCTCCAGTTCTCTCATACCCCAGTGGTGTGATAGAAAACAAAAGGTCAGACTCCTTGGACAGTCTCCAGTTCTCTCATACCCCAGTGGTGTGATAGAAAACAAAAGGTCAGACTCCTTGGACAGTCTCCAGTTCTCTCATACCCAGTGGTGTGATAGAAAACAAAAGGTCAGACTCCTTGGACAGTCTCCAGTTCTCTCATACCCCAGTGGTGTGATAGAAAACAAAAGGTCAGACTCCTTGGACAGTCTCCAGTTCTCTCATACCCCAGTGGTGTGATAGAAAACAAAAGGTCAGACTCCTTGGACAGTCTCCAGTTCTCTCATACCCAGTGGTGTGATAGAAAACAAAAGGTCAGACTCCTTGGACAGTCTCCAGTTCTCTCATACCCCAGTGGTGTGATAGAAAACAAAAGGTCAGACTCCTTGGACAGTCTCCAGTTCTCTCATACCCCAGTGGTGTGATAGAAAACAAAAGGTCAGACTCCTTGGACAGTCTCCAGTTCTCTCATACCCCAGTGGTGTGATAGAAAACAAAAGGTCAGACTCCTTGGACAGTCTCCAGTTCTCTCTCATACCCCAGTGGTGTGATAGAAAACAAAAGGTCAGACTCCTTAGACAGTCTCCAGTTCTCTCATACCCCAGTGGTGTGATAGAAAACAAAAGGTCAGACTCCTTGACAGTCTCCAGTTCTCTCTCATACCCAGTGGTGTGATAGAAAACAAAAGGTCAGACTCCTTGGACAGTCTCCAGTTCTCTCATACCCCAGTGGTGATAGAAAACAAAAGGTCAGACTCCTTGGACAGTCTCCAGTTCTCTCATACCCCAGTGGTGTGATAGAAAACAAAAGGTCAGACTCCATGGACAGTCTCCAGTTCTCTCATACCCAGTGGTGTGATAGAAAACAAAAGGTCAGACTCCATGGACAGTCTCCAGTTCTCTCATACCCCAGTGGTGTGATAGAAAACAAAAGGTCAGACTCCTTGGACAGTCTCCAGTTCTCTCATACCCAGTGGTGGGATAGAAAACAAAAGGTCAGACTCCATGGACAGTCTCCAGTTCTCTCATACCCCAGTGGTGTGATAGAAAACAAAAGGTCAGACTCTTGGACAGTCTCCAGTTCTCTCATACCCCAGTGGTGTGATAGAAAACAAAAGGTCAGACTCTGTGGACAGTCTCCAGTTCTCTCATACCCCATGGTGTGATAGAAAACAAAAGGTCAGACCCTTGGACAGTCTCCAGTTCTGTATACCCCAGTGGTTTGATGGAAAACCCCTACGCTCTCTGATCCCTTCCAGACTTGCACCAGACAGGTGAACTGTATGGGGTCACGCACCCCCCCAAACGTGCCCTCTGTGGAAGAGGCCCTTGAGATAACATTTATCTGATAGAGTTTTCAGATATCAGATGGCAACATACTACATGTTCCTGTATAGACTCTGTCATGCACCCCCTATATGTCTCTATATGAACCTGTCATGCACCCCCTAAATGTCTCAGTATGGACCTGTCATGCACCCCCCCTATATGTCTCTATATGAACCTGTCATGCACCCCCTAAATGTCTCAGTATGGACCTGTCATGCACTCCCCTAAATGTCTCTGAATGGACCTGTCATGCACCCCCCCCTACATGTCTCTGTATGGACCTGTCATGCACCCCCTACATGTCTCTGTATGGACCTGTCATGCACCCCCTACATGTCTCTGTATGGACCTGTCATGCACCCCCCCTACATGTCTCTGTATGGACCTGTCATGCACCCCCCCTACATGTCTCTGTATGGACCTGTCATGCACCCCCCTACATGTCTCTGTATGGACCTGTCATGCACCCCCCACCCCTACATGTCTCTGTATGGACCTGTCATGCACCCCCCCTACATGTCTCTGTATGGACCTGTCATGCACCCCCTACATGTCTCAGTATGGACCTGTCATGCACCCCCCTACATGTCTCAGTATGGCCCTTCATGCACCCCCCTACATGTCTCAGTATGGACCTGTCATGCACCCCCCTACATGTCTCAGTATGGACCTGTCATGCACCCCCCCCCTACATGTCTCAGTATGGACCTGTCATGCACCACTCATATGTTACATAACAGGATAGATACCCTGACCGAGTCATCAGCCGACCTCTAGACACCTGAGACAGGGATGCGTATGAAAATGACGTCAGACTGCTGCTAACAGTATAGCTTCCTCCACTGTCCCCTCATCATCCTCTGCTCGCCAACACAGGTGACCGTCTTCCTGGACAACGTACTGTACCAACTGATTGAGCTACAGTTGAATAGAATACAGTAGAATAGAATACAGTTGAATAGAATACAGTAGAATAGAATACAGTAGAATAGAATGCAGTAGAATAGAATGCAGTAGAATAGAATGCAGTAGAATAGAATGCAGTAGAATAGAATGCAGTTGAATAGAATACAGTAGAATAGAATGCAGTAGAATAGAATACAGTAGAATATAATGCAGTAGAATAGAATACAGTAGAATGGAATACAGTTGAATAGAATACAGTAGAATAGAATACAGTAGAATAGAATACAGTTGAATAAAATACAGTAGAATAGAATACAGTTGAAGTCGGAAGTTTACATACACTTTGGTTGGAGTCATTAAAACTTGTTTTTCAACCACTCCACAAATTTGTTAACAAACTATAGTTTTGGGAAGTTGGTTAGGACATCTACATTGTGCATGACTCAAGTAATTCTTCCAACAATTGTTTACAGACTGATTATTTAACTTATAATTCACTGTATCACAATTCCAGTGGGTCAGAAGTTTTACATACACTAAGTTGACTGTGCCTTTAAACAGCTTGGAAAATTCCAGAAAATGATGTAATGGCTTTAGAAACTTCTGATAAGCAAATTGAACTAATTAGAGTCCATTGGAGGTGTACCTGTGGATGTACTTATATATGCTTATATATGCTGTGGGTGTACTTATATATGCCAAGGCCAACTGAGTTTAAATGTATATGGCTATGGTGTACGTAAACTTTTGACTTCAACAAGACACCACTTGGATGACTCAATCGGTAACATTTCAAAGCTCGCTGTGGAGTGAGATTCCGGCACGTTCTGAACACTGCTACTACACATGCTTACCGTTGAGTCTGAATCATCAACGCAGGGGGTGATTGTTTGAGTTAAGATGGTTCAGAATGCGGAGGAACTTCCTGTCTAACAATGAAAAGGGTTTGGGGCTTTGAGTTTGGAAATCATCCTAGATCAAATCACCTGTGGGAACACACACACACACACACACACACACACACACACACACACACACACACACACACACACACACACACCCTGACACACCGACACACACACACACACCACACACACCGTGTCCTTGTGTATCTGGGATCAACCAGAGCAAATCATCACAGAGGGTTTGTGTTGGAATGCAGGAGTGATCCAAACATTGTTTGTTAAAATCCCTCGGGTCCACCCTCTTCCTTCCTCTGGGGTTTTGGGCCCCGGCATTGGGGCTTTCCCAAACCTACCTTGTCCCTAGTCTGTCTCTGATCACTAGGGGACGTGGGGAGGTGAAACAGGGCCTGTCTCTAATCAATATGGGACGTGGGGAGGTGTCCCTAGCCTCTCTCTAATCAATAGGGGACGTGGGGAGCTGTCCCTAGCCTGTCTCTAACCAATAGGGGACGTGGGGAAGTGTCCCTAGTCTGTCTCTGATCACTAGGGGACGTGGGGAGCTGTCCCTAGCCTGTCTCTAACCAATAGGGGACGTGGGGAGGTGTCCCTAGTCTGTCTCTGATCACTAGGGGACGTGGAGAGGTGGGACAGGGCCTATCTCTAATCAATAGGGGACGTGGGGAGGTGTCCCTAGCCTCTCTCTAACCAATAGGGGACGTGGGGAGCTGTCCCTAGCCTGTCTCTAACCAATAGAGGATGAGGGGAGCTGTCCCTAGTCTGTCTCTAATCAATAGGGGACGTAGGGAGGTGTCCCTAGCCTGTCTCTAACCAATAGGGGATGTGGGGAGCTGTCCCTAGCCTGTCTCTAATCAATAGGGGACGTGGGGAGGTGTCCCTAGCCTGTCTCTAACCAATAGGGGATGTGGGGAGCTGTCCCTAGCCTGTCTCTAACCAATAGGGGACGTGGGAAGGTGTCCCTAGTCTGTCTCTGATCACTAGGGCACGTGAGGAGGTGGCCCTAGTCTGTCTCTGATCACTAGGGGACGTGGGGAGGTGTCCCTAGTCTGTCTCTGATCACTAGGGGACGTGGGGAGGTGGCCCTAGTCTGTCTCTGATCACTAGGGGACGTGGGGAGGTGTCCCTAGTCTGTCTCTAATCAATAGGGGACGTGGGGAGGTGGGACAGGGCATCTCTATAATCAATAGGGGACATGGGGAGGTGGGACAGGATCTGTCTCTAACCAATAGGGGACGTGGGGAGGTGGGACAGGGCATCTCTATAATCAATAGTGGACATGGGGAGGTGGGACAGGATCTGTCTCTAATCAATGGGGGACATGGGGAGGTGGGACAGGGCCTGTCTCTAATCAATAGGGGACATGGGGAGGTGGGACAGGGCCTGTCTCTAATCAATAGGGGACATGGGGAGGTGGGACAGGACCTGTCTCTAATCAATAGGGGACATGGGGAGGTGGGACAGGACCTGTCTCTAATCAATAGGGGACATGGGGAGGTGGGACAGGGCCTGTCTCTAATCAATAGGGACATGGGGAGGTGGAACAGGACCTGTCTCTAATCAATAGGGGACATGGGGAGGTGGGACAGGGCCTGTCTCTAATCAATAGGGGACATGGGGAGGTGGAACAGGACCTGTCTCTAATCAATAGGGGACATGGGGAGGTGGGACAGGGCCTGTCTCTAATCAATAGGGGACATGGGGAGGTGGAACAGGACCTGTCTCTAATCAATAGGGGACATGGGGAGGTGGAACAGGACCTGTCTCTAATCAATAGGGGACATGGGGAGGTGGGACAGGACCTGTCTCTAATCAATAGGGGACATGGGGAAGTGGGACAGGGCCTGTCTCTAATCAATAGGGGACATGGGGAGGTGGAACAGGACCTGTCTCTAATCAATAGGGGACATGGGGAGGTGGGACAGGACCTGTCTCTAATCAATAGGGGACATGGGGAAGTGGGACAGGACCTGTCTCTAATCAATAGGGGACATGGGGAGGTGGGACAGGGCCTGTCTCTAATCAATAGGGGACATGGGGAGGTGGGACAGGGCCTGTCTCTAATCAATAGGGGACATGGGGAGGTGGGACAGGACCTGTCTCTAATCAATAGGGGACGTGGGGAGGTGGGACAGGGCCTGTCTCTAATCAATAGGGGACATGGGGAGGTGGGACAGGATCTGTCTCTAATCAATAGGGGACATGGGGAGGTGGGACAGGACCTGTCTCTAATCAATAGGGGACATGGGGAGGTGGGACAGGACCTGTCTCTAATCAATAGGGGACATGGGGAGGTGGGACAGGATCTGTCTCTAATCAATAGGGGACATGGGGAGGTGGGACAGGATCTGTCTCTAATCAATAGGGGACATGGGGAGGTGGGACAGGATCTGTCTCTAATCAATAGGGGACATGGGGAGGTGGGACAGGATCTGTCTCTAATCAATAGGGGACATGGGGAGGTGGGACAGGATCTGTCTCTAATCAATAGGGGACATGGGGAGGTGGGACAGGATCTGTCTCTAATCAATAGGGAACATGGGGAGGTGGGACAGGGCCTGTCTCTAATCAATAGGGGACATGGGGAGGTGGGACAGGGCCTGTCTCTAATCAATAGGGGACATGGGGAGGTGGGACAGGACCTGTCTCTAATCAATAGGGGACATGGGGAAGTGGGACAGGGCCTGTCTCTAATCAATAGGGAACATGGGGAGGTGGGACAGGGCCTGTCTCTAATCAATAGGGGACATGGGGAGGTGGGACAGGATCTGTCTCTAATCAATAGGGGACATGGGGAGGTGGGACAGGACCTGCCTCTAATCAATAGGGACATGGGGAGGTGGGACAGGGCCTGTCTCTAATCAATCATGGGGGAAGTACAGGATCTGTCTCTAATCAATAGGGGACATGGGAGGTGGGACAGGGCCTGTCTCTAATCAATAGGGGACATGGGGAGGTGGGACAGGGCCTGTCTCTAATCAATAGGGGACATGGGGAGGTGGGACAGGGCCTGTCTCTAATCAATAGGGGACATGGGGAGGTGGGACAGGGCCTGTCTCTAATCAATAGGGGACATGGGGAGGTGGGACAGGGATCTGTCTCTAATTAATAGGGGACATGGGGAGGTGGGACAGGACCTGTCTCTAATCAATAGGGGACATGGGGAGGTGGGACAGGACCTGTCTCTAATCAATAGGGGACATGGGGAGGTGGGACAGGGCCTGTCTCTAATCAATAGGGGACATGGGGAGGTGGGACAGGACCTGTCTCTAATCAATAGGGGACATGGGGAGGTGGGACAGGACCTGTCTCTAATCAATAGGGGACATGGGGAGGTGGGACAGGACCTGTCTCTAATCAATAGGGGACATGGGGAGGTGGGACAGGACCAGCAATGGGCCTGATAATAGTAAAGAGACAAGGGTAACAGACCTAAACAAATGGATAAGGATGAATTGAACAGCATCAGGGTAAAGGACAATAAGGAGACATTGAACAGCATCAGGGTAAAGGACAATAAGGATACATTCTGTAGCTCTCATTCTGTAGCTCTGTAGCTCAGTTGGTAGAGCATGGCGCTTGTAACGCCAGGGTAGTGGGTTCGATTCCCGGACCACCCATACGTGAATGTATGCACACATGACTGTACGTCGCTTGGATAAAAGGGTAAATGGCATATATTATTATTATTATATAAGGACAATAAGGACATTGAACAGCATCAGGGTAAAGGACAATAAGGAGACATTGAACAGCAGCAGGGTAAAGGACAATAAGGATACATTGAACAGCATCAGGGTAAAGGACAAGCATGACTTGAACAGCATCAGGGTAAAATGACAATAAGACATTGAACAGCATCAGGGTATTATTTGAACAGCATCAGGGTAAAGGACAATAAGGATACATTGAACAGCATCAGGGTAAAGGACAATAAGGAGACATTGAACATAGCATTATTATTATATAAGGACAATAAGGATACATTGAACAGCATCAGGGTAAAGGACAATAAGGAGACATTGAACAGCATCAGCAAATGGCATCAGGGTAAAGGACAATAAGGATACATTGAACAGCATCAGGGTAAAGGACAATAAGGAGACATTGAACAGCATTGAACAGGGTAAAGGACAATAAGGAGACATTGAACAGCATCAGGGTAAAGGACAATAAGGATACATTGAACAGCATCAGGGTAAATAAGGACCATTGAACAGGAGACCATTGAACAGCATCAGGGTAAAGGACAATAAGGATACATTGAACAGCATCAGGGTAAAGGACAATAAGGATACATTGAACAGCATCAGGGTAAAGGACAATAAGGAGACATTGAACAGCAGCAGGGTAAAGGACATTAAGGATACATTGAACAGCATCAGGGTAAAGGACAATAAGGAGACATTGAACAGCATCAGGGTAAAGGACAATAAGGATACATTGAACAGCATCAGGGTAAAGGACAATAAGGAGACATTGAACAGCATCAGGGTAAAGGACAATAAGGAGACATTGAACAGCATCAGGGTAAAGGACAATAAGGATACATTGAACAGCATCAGGGTAAAGGACCATAAGGAGACATTGAACAGCATCAGGGTAAAGGACCATAAGGATACATTGAACAGCATCAGGGTAAAGGACCATAAGGAGACATTGAACAGCATCAGGGTAAAGGACAATAAGGACAAATTGAACAGCATCAGGGTAAAGGACAATAAGGATACATTGAACAGCATCAGGGTAAAGGACAATAAGGATACATTGAACAGCATCAGGGTAAAGGACAATAAGGAGACATTGAACAGCATCAGGGTAAAGGACAATAAGGAGACATTGAACAGCATCAGGGTAAAGGACAATAAGGATACATTGAACAGCATCAGGGTAAAGGACAATAAGGATACATTGAACAGCATCAGGGTAAAGGACAATAAGGATACATTGAACAGCATCAGGGTAAAGGACAATAAGGATACATTGAACAGCATCAGGGTAAAGGACAATAAGGACACATTGAACAGCATCAGGGTAAAGGACAATAGGAGACATTGAACAGCATCAGGGTAAAGGACCATAAGGATACATTGAACAGCAGCAGGGTGTTTGATTTAAAAGGATTCGGTGGCTAACTGCAAGCATTGAAAATCACTAGCCTGCTATTCAGTGGAGTGGGTGTGTGGCTCTCTTTGTGTATTCTGGGTTCATGGCTCTCTTTTCCAAACTTAAAAGGCCACTCTGACTACTTAATTTGGCAGGGGTAAAAATGTCAGGACCCTGGGTTAGAGGTCACATTTCCAGACAGCAGAAGCAGCAAGACAATGGTAAGTCTAGATCGGAGGAGGGGGTTACAAACGTGGATTTACAGACAAGCACTTAAACGACAATCAACAGCCACCAGAGTCTTTAACGCCACATGTAAAGTCCAGAGAGACATGGTGAAGTACCAAGAGAACAGTCCTGACATGTAAAGTCCAGAGAGACATGGTGAAGTACCAAGAGAACAGTCCTGACATGTAAAGTCCAGAGAGACATGGTGAAGTACCAAGAGAACCGTCCTGACATGTAAAGTCCAGAGAGACATGGTGAAGTACCAAGAGAACAGTCCTGACATGTAAAGTCCAGAGAGACATGGTGAAGTACCAAGAGAACCGTCCTGACATGTAAAGTCCAGAGAGACATGGTGAAGTACCAAGAGAACAGTCCTGACATGTAAAGTCCAGAGAGACATGGTGAAGTACCAAGAGAACAGTCCTGACATGTAAAGTCCAGAGAGACATGGTGAAGTACCAAGAGAACAGTCCTGACATGTAAAGTCCAGAGAGACATGGTGAAGTACCAAGAGAACAGTCCTGACATGTAAAGTCCAGAGAGACATGGTGAAGTACCAAGAGAACAGTCCTGACATGTAAAGTCCAGAGAGACATGGTGAAGTACCAAGAGAACCGTCCTGACATGTAAAGTCCAGAGAGACATGGTGAAGTACCAAGAGAACAGTCCTGACATGTAAAGTCCAGAGAGACATGGTGAAGTACCAAGAGAACCGTCCTGACATGTAAAGTCCAGAGAGACATGGTGAAGTACCAAGAGAACAGTCCTGACATGTAAAGTCAGAGAGACATGGTGAAGTACCAAGAGAACCGTCCTGACATGTAAAGTCAGAGAGACATGGTGAAGTACCAAGAGAACAGTCCTGACATGTAAAGTCCAGAGAGACATGGAGAAGTACCAAGAGAACCGTCCTGACATGTAAATTCCAGAGAGACATGGTGAAGTACCAAGAGAACCGTCCTGACATGTAAAGTCCAGAGGACATGGTGAAGTACCAAGAGAACCGTCCTGACATGTAAAGTCCAGAGGGACATGGTGAAGTACCAAGAGAACCGTCCTGACATGTAAAGTCCAGAGGACATGGTGAAGTACCAAGAGAACAGTCCTGACATGTAAAGTCCAGAGAGACATGGTGAAGTACCAAGAGAACAGTCCTGACATGTAAAGTCCAGAGAGACATGGTGAAGTACCAAGAGAACAGTCCTGACATGTAAAGTCCAGAGAGACATGGTGAAGTACCAAGAGAACAGTCCTGACATGTAAAGTCCAGAGAGACATGGTGAAGTACCAAGAGAACAGTCCTGACATGTAAAGTCCAGAGAGACATGGTGAAGTACCAAGAGAACCGTCCTGACATGTAAAGTCCAGAGAGACATGGTGAATTACCAAGAGAACAGTCCTGACATGTAAAGTCCAGAGAGACATGGTGAAGTACCAAGAGAACAGTCCTGACATGTAAAGTCCAGAGAGACATGGTGAAGTACCAAGAGAACCGTCCTGACATGTAAAGTCCAGAGAGACATGGTGAAGTACCAAGAGAACCGTCCTGACATGTAAAGTCCAGAGAGACATGGTGAAGTACCAAGAGAACAGTCCTGACATGTAAAGTCCAGAGAGACATGGTGAAGTACCAAGAGAACAGTCCTGACATGTAAAGTCCAGAGAGACATGGTGAAGTACCAAGAGAACAGTCCTGACATGTAAAGTCCAGAGAGACATGGTGAAGTACCAAGAGAACCGTCCTGACATGTAAAGTCCAGAGAGACATGGTGAAGTACCAAGAGAACCGTCCTGACATGTAAAGTCCAGAGAGACATGGTGAAGTACCAAGAGAACCGTCCTGACATGTAAAGTCCAGAGAGACATGGTGAAGTACCAAGAGAACAGTCCTGACATGTAAAGTCCAGAGAGACATGGTGAAGTACCAAGAGAACCGTCCTGACATGTAAAGTCAGAGAGACATGGTGAAGTACCAAGAGAACCGTCCTGACATGTAAAGTCAGAGAGACATGGTGAAGTACCAAGAGAACAGTCCTGACATGTAAAGTCCAGAGAGACATGGTGAAGTACCAAGAGAACCGTCCTGACATGTAAAGTCAGAGAGACATGGTGAAGTACCAAGAGAACCGTCCTGACATGTAAAGTCCAGAGAGACATGGTGAAGTACCAAGAGAACCGTCCTGACATGTAAAGTCCAGAGAGACATGGTGAAGTACCAAGAGAACAGTCCTGACATGTAAAGTCCAGAGAGACATGGTGAAGTACCAAGAGAACCGTCCTGACATGTAAAGTCAGAGAGACATGGTGAAGTACCAAGAGAACAGTCCTGACATGTAAGTCCAGAGAGACATGGTGAAGTACCAAGAGAACCGTCCTGACATGTAAAGTCCAGAGAGACATGGTGAAGTACCAAGAGAACCGTCCTGACATGTAAAGTCCAGAGAGACATGGTGAAGTACCAAGAGAACAGTCCTGACATGTAAAGTCCAGAGAGACATGGTGAAGTACCAAGAGAACCGTCCTGACATGTAAAGTCCAGAGAGACATGGTGAAGTACCAAGAGAACAGTCCTGACATGTAAAGTCCAGAGAGACATGGTGAAGTACCAAGAGAACCGTCCTGACATGTAAAGTCCAGAGAGACATGGTGAAGTACCAAGAGAACCGTCCTGACATGTAAAGTCCAGAGAGACATGGTGAAGTACCAAGAGAACCGTCCTGACATGTAAAGTCCAGAGAGACATGGTGAAGTACCAAGAGAACAGTCCTGACATGTAAAGTCCAGAGAGACATGGTGAAGTACCAAGAGAACAGTCCTGACATGTAAAGTCCAGAGAGACATGGTGAAGTACCAAGAGAACCGTCCTGACATGTAAAGTCCAGAGAGACATGGTGAAGTACCAAGAGAACAGTCCTGACATGTAAAGTCCAGAGAGACATGGTGAAGTACCAAGAGAACAGTCCTGACATGTAAAGTCCAGAGAGACATGGTGAAGTACCAAGAGAACCGTCCTGACATGTAAAGTCAGAGAGACATGGTGAAGTACCAAGAGAACAGTCCTGACATGTAAAGTCAGAGAGACATGGTGAAGTACCAAGAGAACAGTTGGTGGTTGAAGATATCCCTCTAGTGGTGTGGGGGATGTGCTTTGGCAAAGTGGTGGGGTTATATCCTTCCTGTTTGGCCCTGTCCGGGGGTGTCCTCGGATGGGGCCACAGTGTCTCCTGACCCCTCCTGTCTCAGCCTCCAGTATTTATGCTGCAGTAGTTTATGTGTCGGGGGGCTAGGGTCAGTTTGTTATATCTGGAGTACTTCTCCTGTCCTATTCGGTGTCCTGTGTGAATCTAAGTGTGCGTTCTCTAATTCTCTCCTTCTCTCTTTCTTTCTCTCTCTCGGAGGACCTGAGCCCTAGGACCATGTCCCAGGACTACCTGACATGAGGACTCCTTGCTGTCCCCAGTCCACCTGGCCATGCTCCTGCTCAGTTTCAACTGACCTGAGCCCTAGGACCGTGCCCCAGGACTACCTGACATGAAGGCTCCTTGCTGTCCCCAGTCCACCTGACTGTGCTGCTGCTCCAGTTTCAACTGTTCTGCCTTTATTATTCGACCATGCTGGTCATTTATGAACATTTGAACATCTTGGTCATGTTCTGTTATAATCTCTACCCGGCACAGCCAGAAGAGGACTGGCCACCCCACATAGCCTGGTTCCTCTCTAGGTTTCTTCCTAGGTTTTGGCCTTTCTAGGGAGTTTTTTCCTAGCCACCGTGCTTTTACACCTGCATTGTTTGCTGTTTGGGGTTTTAGGCTGGGTTTCTGTACAGCACTTTGAGATATCAGCTGATGTACGAAGGGCTATATAAATAAATTTGATTTGATTTGATTTGAACAGTCCTGACATGTAAAGTCCAGAGAGACATGGTGAAGTACCAAGAGAACAGTCCTGACATGTAAAGTCAGAGAGACATGGTGAAGTACCAAGAGAACAGTCCTGACATGTAAAGTCCAGAGAGACATGGTGAAGTACCAAGAGAACAGTCCTGACATGTAAAGTCCAGAGAGACATGGTGAAGTACCAAGAGAACAGTCCTGACATGTAAAGTCCAGAGAGACATGGTGAAGTACCAAGAGAACCGTCCTGACATGTAAAGTCCAGAGGGACATGGTGAAGTACCAAGAGAACCGTCCTGACATGTAAAGTCCAGAGGGACATGGTGAAGTACCAAGAGAACCGTCCTGACATGTAAAGTCAGAGGGACATGGTGAAGTACCAAGAGAACAGTCCTGACATGTAAAGTCCAGAGAGACATGGTGAAGTACCAAGAGAACAGTCCTGACATGTAAAGTCCAGAGAGACATGGTGAAGTACCAAGAGAACAGTCCTGACATGTAAAGTCCAGAGAGACATGGTGAAGTACCAAGAGAACAGTCCTGACATGTAAAGTCCAGAGAGACATGGTGAAGTACCAAGAGAACAGTCCTGACATGTAAAGTCAGAGAGACATGGTGAAGTACCAAGAGAACAGTCCTGACATGTAAAGTCCAGAGAGACATGGTGAAGTACCAAGAGAACAGTCTGACATGTAAAGTCCAGAGAGACATGGTGAAGTACCAAGAGAACAGTCCTGACATGTAAAGTCCAGAGACATGGTGAAGTACCAAGAGAACAGTCCTGACATGTAAGTCAGAGAGACATGGTGAAGTACCAATAGAACAGTCCTGACATGTAAAGTCCAGAGAGACATGGTGAAGTACCAGAGAACCGTCCTGACATGTAAAGTCAGAGAGACATGGTGAAGTACCAAGAGAACAGTCCTGACATGTAAAGTCAGAGAGACATGGTGAAGTACCAAGAGAACGTCCTGACATGTAAAGTCAGAGACATGGTGAAGTACCAAGAGAGAACAGTCCTGACATGTAAAGTCCAGAGAGACATGGTGAAGTACCAAGAGAACAGTCCTGACATGTAAAGTCCAGAGACATGGTGAAGTACCAAGAGAACTGACATGTAAAGTCCTGACATGGTAAAGTACCAGAGAACATGGTGTAAAGTACCAAGAGACATGGTGAAGTACCTGACATGTAAAGTCAGAGAGACATGGTGAAGTACCAAGAGAACAGTCCTGACATGTAAAGTCCAGAGAGACATGGTGAAGTACCAAGAGAACAGTCCTGACATGTAAAGTCCAGAGAGACATGGTGAAGTACCAAGAGAACCGTCCTGACATGTAAAGTCCAGAGAGACATGGTGAAGTACCAAGAGAACCGTCCTGACATGTAAAGTCCAGAGAGACATGGTGAAGTACCAGAGAACAGTCCTGACATGTAAAGTCAGAGAGACATGTACCCAAGAGAACAGTCCTGACATGTAAAGTCCAGAGACATGGTGAAGTACCAAGAGAACCGTCCTGACATGTAAAGTCCAGAGAGACATGGTGAAGTAGCAAGAGAACCGTCCTGACATGTAAAGTCCAGAGAGACATGGTGAAGTACCAAGAGAACAGTCCTGACATGTAAAGTCAGAGAGACATGGTGAAGTACCAAGAGAACCGTCCTGACATGTAAGTCAGAGAGACATGGTGAAGTACCAAGAGAACCGTCCTGACATGTAAAGTCAGACAGACATGCGTGAAGTTTCTCCCACCACATGGTGAGGAGAACAGTCCTGACATGTAAAGTCCAGAGAGACATGGTGAAGTACCAAGAGAACAGTCCTGACATGTAAAGTCAGAGACATGGTGGTACCAAGGGGAGAACCGTCATGACATTCCTCAAGTCACAGAAGCAGACATGGTGAAGTACCAAGGAGAAACAGTCCTGATAGTTCCTCAGAGAGACATGGTGAAGTTTCTCCCAAGAGAACCGTCTGACATGTAAAGTCAGAGGACATGGTGAAGTACCAAGAGAAACAGTCCTGACATGTAAAGTCAGACAGACCCTGGTGGAGTACCAACACCGAGAACAGTCTGACATGTAAAGTCACAGAGAGACATGGTGAAGTACCAAGAGAGAACAGTCTACATGTTCCTCAGACAGACATGGTGAAGTACCAAGAACCGTCCTGACATGTAAAAGTCAGAGAGACATGGTGATAGTAGTTCCTCATTCCAGAGAGCATGGTGAAGTACCAAAGAGAACAGTCCTGACATGTAAAGTCTAGAGAGACATCAACCAAAATGAGAACCGTCATATAGTTCCCTCATTACAGACCAAATAACGTGAGAGTTTCTCCCAACACAGCAGGGAGAAACTAAGATTATACAGTTCCTCACTTTATTTAGACCACGCGTGTGACCACGCTTTTTACAATGACGGCTGGGAACAGGTAGACATCAGTTCAAAATGAGCAACAGCAGCATGTTCATTTATTACCTTGTCAAATAACATGAGAGTTTGAAAACACTTCAGGGCAATCTAAGATATGTAACCACTACACATAGCAATCATATAAAGCATTACTAAATAATGATAATACAAACATAGCAGGAATCACTAATCGAGACAGAGAGAGAGAGAGAGAGAGAGAGACAGAGAGAGAGAGCAGAGAACCAGACCCTGAACCGGGCAGACATCCAGGGCTGAAGAGAGGCCCTCAATTAGCCCAGGACCTCCACATCTGAATTCTTCATCTGCGGGACCAGCCACCCTGACAACTGATGAACCTATGGGTTTCCCAGCCAATGAATTTCTGCACAAACTGTCAGAAACCATCTCAGGAAGCTCATCTGTGTGCTCGGCGTCCTCAACAGAGTACATTTACATTTAAGTCATTTAGCAGACGCTCTTATCCCAGAGCGACTTACAAATTAGTAAGTATTGAGTATTGACCTGACTGCAATTCGGTGTCGTAACCTACTTCAATGGGAAAGTGCTCACCTTCGATGGCCACTGGCACGCTGCAGAAGTGTGCTTTTCACGGATGAATCCCTTGTATCCACTGTACAAATGGGGGCAAATGGTAGGCGTCGTGAGGGTGAGTGGTTTGCTGATGTGCCCCATGGTGGCGGTGGGGTTATGGTATGGGGCAGGTATAAGCTACGGACAGTGAACACAATTGCGTTTTATCGATGGCAATTTGAATGCACTGTAACGAGATCCTGAGGGTCCGCCGTCGTGCCGTTCATCCGCTGCCTTTACCCAATGTTTCAGTATGATGATACGGCCCCAATGTCGTAAGGATCTGTACTCAATTCCTGGAATCGGAACATATTCTTCCACGGTCTGAATAGGCACCAGACATGTCACCCATTGAGTATGTTTGGAATGCTCAGGATCAACAAGAACGATAACGTGTTCCAGTTCCCGCCAATATGCAGCCACTTCCCACAGCCGTGGAAGAGGAGTGGTTCGACATTCAGCAGACCGCAATCAACACGATGCGAAGGAGATGTGTCGCACCGCATGAGGCAAACGGTGGTCACAGCAGATACTGACTGGTTTTTCTGATCCACAACCCCTTATCTGTGACCAACAGATGCATATCTGTATTCCCAGTCATGTGAAAATCCATAGATTAGAGCCAAACTAATTTATTTCAATTGACCGATTTCCTTATTTGAACTGTAACTCAGTAAAATCTATGAAATTGTTGCATGTTGCGTTTTAATGTTTTCGTTCAGTGTAACATTGCGTGAACATCAATGTAATATTATGTTAAACCTAAAATAAATATGCTATTGAATGTTATAAAAATAGTATTGTTTGGAAATTGTGGACCTTTGAGGGAATGTTCTGTGCAGCCGATGTGAATACCACTAGAATGTTCTGTGCAGCCGATGTGAATACCACTAGAATGTTCTGTGCAGCCGATGTGAATACCACTAGAATGTTCTGTGCAGCCGATGTGAATACCACTAGAATGTTCTGTGCAGCCGATGTGAATACCACTAGAATGTTCTGTGC
>NW_026285118.1:0-7500 GCF_023373465.1 Oncorhynchus keta | reverse complement strand
CTAGCTACTCTGGCTCGGCTGCACCTGTAGCTCGTCTGTGAAAGCATTGTGGAAAGCATTGGGGATTAGAAACAGGTGCAGGACGGGCGTGTTGCTCGACATGACCACCAGGGGTCACTGTGGTGGCGACTCCTACTCGGACCAATCAGAACGGGGCTCTGGGTCGTTACCAGGAAACCAGGAAGTTGAAAATCATAACGATTTTTTTTTTTCTTTTACAGGAAACAAGTCTACTGTTATTATCCGTTATCTGGTTAAAATAACTTACAATTTAAGATGAAACTAGTATAACTCAATCGGTGGTAGCTTTTGATATTTAATGATTTGGTATTTTTTGTTGAATCGTGGTATAGTGACTGTTACAGTAGAGGTTAATACCGCGGTCAGCTACAGAGCTAACAGATCACAACCTCCAGACATAAAGAAAAAGCTCCTAATCAATCAACTGATCCTGGTACAGTTAGCTAACGTTACCTTTCGCTTGCTTTCAGATGAGCTAGCAAATAGCAATTAGCTTGCTGGCCTAAAACAAATCGTACGGGGTTTGTGTTGATTTGGAAGCTAGGAAGCTTAACTAGCGAGCCCCTCATGGCATAGACTTTTACGCCCTACTGACTTACATTCCCCTGGAGGAGGAGGGTCGGCTGATTGCCTCTGTGTGGTGTGCAGCCAGCTAGTTAAAAACAATGGCTGGCATTCATGCTGACTGAAGCAAGACATGGGACCCTGCTGCTGGACTTTAGCTGAATCCCCTGGAGGAAAGACAACGGCGGACCTGCCTTGTCGTGATCCGACTCTGAGATGATTTGGTTAAGAAGAACAGCCCTCAGCAGCAGCAGCAGCAGCGTCCCCAGTCGATTCAACCCGCACTGAAAAGGTGAGTCACTCAGTCACAACCTACAATTACTACCAGCTTCCCTTTTATAACGGGATGGTGCTTTTGTTCTTCTGTCTACAATTAAGATAATGGTGCTGATATGGAAGGCTTGCTAGCCAGCTAGCTACAGTACAGAGTTAATGATGGTGATATGGAAGGCATGCTAGCCAGCTAGCTACAGTACAGAGATAATGATGCTGATATGGTAGGCATGCTAGCCAGCTCAAATCAAATCAAATCAAATCAAATTTTATTTGTCACATACACATGGTTAGCAGATGTTAAATGCGAGTGTAGCGAAATGCTTGTGCTTCTAGTTCCGACAATGCAGTGATAACCAACAAGTAATCTAACTAACAATTCCAAAACTACTGTCTTATACACAGTGTAAGGGGATAAGGAATATGTACATAAGGATATATGAATGAGTGATGGTACAGAGCAGCATACAGTAGATGGTATCGAGTACAGTATATACATATGAGATGAGTGTGTAGACAAAGTAAACAAAGTGGCATAGTTAAAGTGGCTAGTGATACATGTGTTACATAAGGATGCAGTCGATGATGTAGAGTACAGTATATACATATGCATATGAGATGAATAATGTAGGGTAAGTAACATTATATAAGGTAGCATTGTTTAAAGTGGCTAGTGATATATTTACATAATTCCCATCAATTCCCATTATTAAAATGGCTGGAGTTGGGTCAGTGTCAATGACAGTGTGTTGGCAGCAGCCACTCACACTGTTAGTGGTGGCTGTTTAACAGTCTGATGGCCTTGAGATAGAAGCTGTTTTTCAGTCTCTCGGTCCCAGCTTTGATGCACCTGTACTGACCTCGCCTTCTGGATGATAGCGGGGTGAACAGGCAGTGGTTCGGGTGGTTGATGTCCTTGATGATCTTTATGGCCTTCCTGTAACAACGGGTGGTGTAGGTGTCCTGGAGGGGCAGGTAGTTTGCCCCCGGTGATGCGTTGTGCAGTCCTCACTACCCTCTGGAGAGCCTTACGGTTGAGGCGGAGCAGTTGCCGTACCAGGCGGTGATACAGCCCGCCAGGATGCTCTCGATTGTGCATCTGTAGAAGTTTGTGAGTGCTTTTTTGGTGACAAGCCGAATTTCTTCAGCCTCCTGAGGTTGAATAGGCGCTGCTGCGCCTTCTTCACGGCACGCTGTCAGTGTGAGTGGACCAATTCAGTTTGTCTGTGATGTGTATGCCGAGGAACTTAAAACTAGCTACCCTCTCCACTACTGTTCCATCGATGTGGATAGGGGTGTTCCCTCTGCTGTTTCCTGAAGTCCACAATCATCTCCTTAGTTTTGTTGACGTTGAGTGTGAGGTTATTTTCCTGACACCACACTCCGAGGCCCTCACCTCCTCCCTGTAGGCCGTCTCGTCGTTGTTGGTAATCAAGCCTACCACTGTTGTGTCGTCCGCAAACTTGATGATTGAGTTGGAGGCGTGCGTGGCCACGCAGTCGTGGGTGAACAGGGAGTACAGGAGAGGGCTCAGAACGCACCCTTGTGGGGCCCCCGTGTTGAGGATCAGCGGGGAGGAGATGTTGTTGCCTACCCTCACCACCTGGGGGCGGCCCGTCAGGAAGTCCAGTACCCAGTTGCACAGGGCGGGGTCGAGACCCAGGGTCTCGAGCTTGATGACGAGCTTGGAGGGTACTATGGTGTTGAATGCCGAGCTGTAGTCGATGAACAGCATTCTCACATAGGTATTCCTCTTGTCCAGGTGGGTTAGGGCAGTGTGCAGTGTGGTTGAGATTGCATCGTCTGTGGACCTATTTGGGCGGTAAGCAAATTGGAGTGGGTCTAGGGTGTCAGGTAGGGTGGAGGTGATATGGTCCTTGACTAGTCTCTCAAAGCACTTCATGATGACGGAAGTGAGTGCTACGGGGCGGTAGTCGTTTAGCTCAGTTACCTTAGCTTTCTTGGGAACAGGAACAATGGTGGCCCTCTTGAAGCATGTGGGAACAGCAGACTGGTATAGGGATTGATTGAATATGTCCGTAAACACACCGGCCAGCTGGTCTGCGCATGCTCTGAGGGCGCGGCTGGGGATGCCGTCTGGGCCTGCAGCCTTGCGAGGGTTAACACGTTTAAATGTCTTACTCACCTCGGCTGCAGTGAAGGAGAGACCGCATGTTTCCGTTGCAGGCCGTGTCAGTGGCACTGTATTGTCCTCAAAGCGGGCAAAAAAGTTATTTAGTCTGCCTGGGAGCAAGACATCCTGGTCCGTGACTGGGCTGGATTTCATCTTGTAGTCCGTGATTGACTGTAGACCCTGCCACATGCCTCTTGTGTCTGAGCCGTTGAATTGAGATTCCACTTTGTCTCTGTACTGACGCTTAGCTTGTTTAATAGCCTTGCGGAGGAATAGCTGCACTGTTTGTATTCAGTCATGTTGCCAGACACCTTGCCCTGATTAAAAGCAGTGGTTCGCGCTTTCAGTTTCACGCGAATGCTGCCATCAATCCACGGTTTCTGGTTAGGTACAGTACAGAGTTAATGATGGTGATATGGAAGGCATGCTAGCTACAGAGCAGAGATAATGATGCTGATATGGAAGGCATGCTAGCCATCTAGCTACAGTACAGAGATAATGATGCTGATATGGAAGGCATGCTAGCCATCTAGCTACAGTACAGAGACAATGATGCTGATATGGTAGGCATGCTAGCTACAGTACAGAGATAATGATGCTGATATGGAAGGCTTGCTAGCCATCTAGCTACAGTACAGAGATAATGATGCTGATATGGAAGGCATGCTAGCCATCTAGCTACAGTACAGAGACAATGATGCTGATATGGAAGGCTTGCTAGCTACAGAGCAGAGATAATGATGCTGATATGGAAGGCTTGCTAGCCATCTAGCTACAGTACAGAGACAATGATGCTGATATGGAAGGCTTGCTAGCCATCTAGCTACAGTACAGAGATAATGATGCTGATATGGAAGGCATGCTAGCTACAGTACAGAGATAATGATGCTGATATGGTAGGCATGCTAGCTACAGTACAGAGATAATGATGCTGATATGGAAGGCTTGCTAGCCAGCTAGCTACAGTACAGAGATAATGATGCTGATATGGAAGGCTTGCTAGCCAGCTAGCTACAGTACAGAGACAATGATGCTGATATGGTAGGCTTGCTAGCTACAGTACAGAGATAATGATGCTGATATGGTAGGCATGCTAGCTACAGTACAGAGATAATGATGCTGATATGGTAGGCATGCTAGCTACAGTACAGAGTTAATGATGGTGATATGGTAGGCATGCTAGCCAGCTAGCTACAGTACAGAGTTAATGATGGTGATATGGAAGGCATGCTAGCTACAGTACAGAGATAATGATGCTGATATGGTACGCATGCTAGCTACAGTACAGAGATAATGATGCTGATATGGTAGGCATGCTAGCCAGCTAGCTACAGTACAGAGTTAATGATGGTGATATGGTAGGCATGCTAGCCATCTAGCTACAGTACAGAGATAATGATGCTGATATGGTAGGCATGCTAGCTACAGTACAGAGATAATGATGCTGATATGGTAGGCATGCTAGCCAGCTAGCTACAGTACAGAGTTAATGATGGTGATATGGTAGGCATGCTAGCTACAGTACAGAGATAATGATGCTGATATGGTAGGCATGCTAGCTACAGTACAGAGATAATGATGCTGATATGGTAGGCATGCTAGCCAGCTAGCTACAGTACAGAGTTAATGATGGTGATATGGTAGGCATGCTAGCCATCTAGCTACAGTACAGAGATAATGATGCTGATATGGTAGGCATGCTAGCCAGCTAGCTACAGTACAGAGATAATGATGGTGGTATGGAAGGCATGCTAGCCATCTAGCTACAGTACAGAGACAATGATGGTGATATGGAAGGCATGCTAGCCAGCTAGCTACAGTACAGAGATAATGATGCTGATATGGTAGGCATGCTAGCTACAGCACAGAGATAATGATGGTGATATGGAAGGCATGCTAGCTACAGTACAGAGACAATGATAGTGATATGGTAGGCATGCTAGCTACAGTACAGAGACAATGATAGTGATATGGTAGGCATGCTAGCTACAGCACAGAGATAATGATGGTGATATGGAAGGCATGCTAGCTACAGTACAGAGATAATGATAGTGATATGGAAGGCTTGCTAGCCAGCTAGCTACAGTACAGAGACAATGATTCTGATATGGAAGGCTTGCTAGCTACAGAGCAGAGATAATGGTGCTGATATGGAAGGCTTGCTAGCCATCTAGCTACAGTACAGAGACAATGATGCTGATATGGAAGGCTTGCTAGCCAGCTAGCTACAGTACAGAGACAATGATGCTGATATGGTAGGCTTGCTAGCTACAGTACAGATACAATGATGCTGATATGGTAGGCTTGCTAGCTACAGTACAGATACAATGATGCTGATATGGTAGGCTTGCTAGCTACAGTACAGATACAATGATGCTGATATGGTAGGCTTACTAGCCAGCTAGCTACAGTACAAAGTAATGATGAGCTGACAGGTTTCAGAAACACCCTGCCTGCACACAAACATTTAGTGTTTTAGTGTTAGCTGGTAACCATGTAGGTACAGTACAGCCCTCACCTGAATAGGTACTGACCTGTAACCAAAACGATGGAAAATGGTCTTCCTTAATTACCTCCTTCAAAATGGGCATCATTGACATGGATGATACTGCAAGTTAATGTCAATAACACTGTAGCTAATAACAATGTTATATGATATGTGAATAATGCAACAATGACCAGAATGCTGATGCTTTGCTCTCCCTCCCTCTCTCTGTCTCTCTGTCTCTCCCCCTCCCCCCCCCTCCCTCCCTCCCTCCCTCCCTCCCTCTCTCTCTGTCTCTCCCCCTTCCCCCCCCTCCCTCCCCCTCCCCCTCCCTCCCTCCCTCCCCTCCCCCTCCCTCCCTCCCTCCCCCTCTCTGTCTCCCTCCCTCCCCCCTCTCTCTGTCTCCCTCCCTCCCTCCCTCTCTCCCTCCCCCTCCCTCCCTCTCTCCCTCCCCCCTCCCTCCCTCTCTCCCTCCCTCCCCTCCCTCCCTCCCTCCCTCTCTCCCCCCTCCCTCCCTCCCTCCCTCCCTCCCCCCCTCCCTCCCTCCCTCCCTCCCTCCAGAAGGTGCCCCTCCCGTATGGACGTGTGTAAACCCAACCCCAACCGTACGGCCCCAGTGAGTGAGGCTGGGCCCCGACGGGACCTGCCTCTGTGCTCCAGGACCAACGGGTGGAGCTGGCCTCCACACCCCTTCCAGCTCCTGGCATGGTTCCTCTACCTCTTCTTCGCTGTCACCGGGTTTGGAGTGTTTGTCCCCTTGCTTCCTCCCACTGGATCCCTGCTGGCTACATCGTATCCTCTCAGTCAATCCATGTATATGATCGATCGCAATCTGAATGTGGGGTGGGACTCGTTGTAATGGGTTCAAAGGTTTTGCTCAGAGTGACAGTGTTGTGGTGATGGCCTCAGAAACACATATAATAACAGCCTAGTGGTCAAATCAATGGTTCAATCAAGTAGGCTTATCTACAGGGTTGGGGTCAGTTCAATTTCAACTGTTCTCAACTAAAAGGGGTCAGTTCATTTTCAACTGTTCTCAACTAAAGGGGTCAGTTCAATTTCAACTGTTCTTAACTAAAAGGGGTCAGTTCAATTTCAACTGTTCTCAACTAAAAGGGGTCAGTTCAATTTCAACTGTTCTTAACTAAAAGGGGTCAGTTCAATTTCAACTGTTCTCAACTAAAAGGGGTCAGTTCAATTTCAACTGTTCAACTAAAAAGGGGTCAGTTCAATTTAATCTGTTCTCAACTTAAAGGGGTCAGTTCAATTTAATCTGTTCTCAACTAAAAGGGGTCAGTTCAATTTAAACTGTTCTCAACTAAAAGGGGTCAGTTCATTTTAATCTGTTCTCAACTAAAAGGGGTCAGTTCAATTTAATCTGTTCTCAACTAAAAGGGGTCAGTTCAATTTAATCTGTTCTCAACTAAAAGGGGTCAGTTCAATTTAATCTGTTCTCAACTAAAAGGGGTCAGTTCAATTTAAACTGTTCTCAACTAAAAGGGGTCAGTTCATTTTAATCTGTTCTCAACTAAAAGGGGTCAGTTCAATTTAATCTGTTCTCAACTAAAAGGGGTCAGTTCAATTTAAACTGTTCTCAACTAAAAGGGGTCAGTTCATTTTCATCTGTTCTCAACTAAAAGGGGTCAGTTCAATTTCAACTGTTCTCAACTAAAAGGGGTCAGTTTGATTTCAACTGTTCTCAACTAAAAAGGGGTCAGTTCAATTTAAATTTATGTTCCTATTCCTATTGGGTAGTATGTATCCTCTGTTCCTATTGGGTAGTATGTATCCTCTGTTCCTATTGGGTAGTATGTATCCTCTGTTCCTATTGGGTAGTATGTATCCTCTGTTCCTATTGGGTAGTATGTATCCTCTGTTCCTATTGGGTAGTATGTATCCTCTGTTCCTATTGGGTAGTATGTATCCTCTGTTCCTATTGGGTAGTATGTATCCTCTGTTCCTATTGGGTAGTATGTACCCTCTGTTCCTATTGGGTTGTATTTGAACTGACATGATGGAGTAA
>NW_026285117.1:0-5643 GCF_023373465.1 Oncorhynchus keta | reverse complement strand
ATTGTACTTTGCGTTCGAATTTACGTATTGCTATGTTGACCCGGTGGGTATTAGATATCACTGGGGTTCTGACAGATGTTGACCCGGTAGATATCACTAGGTTCAGATGTTGAGGTGGGGGGATATCACTGGGGTTCTGACAGATGTTGGCCCAGATGTAGGTAGGCATTAGATATCACTGGGGTTCTGACAGATGTTGACCCGGTAGGTATTAGATATCACTAGGTTCAGATGTTGACCCGGTGGGTATTAGATATCACTGTGGGGTTCTGACAGATGCTGGGACCCGGCAGGGGTATTAGATATCACTGGGGTTCTGATGCTGATGGGTATGACACTAGGTTCGGTAAGGGTATTAGATATCACTGGGGTTCAGATGTTGACCCGGCAGGTTCAGGGGATGTTGACCCGGGTGGGTAGATATCACTGGGTTCTGGTATTAGATATCACTAGGGTTCAGATGTTGACCCGGGTAGGTATTAGATATCACTGGGGTTCTGAGATGTTGACCCGGTGGGTATTAGATATCACTGGGTTCTGACAGATGTTGACCCGGTAGGTAGTGGATATCACTGGGGTTCTGACAGATGTTGACCCGGTGGGTATTTGACCGGATAGATCACTGGGGTTCTGAGATGTTGACCCGGTGGGTATTAGATATCACTGGGGTTCTGACAGATGTTGACCCGGTAGGTATTAGATATCACTGGGGTTCTGACAGATGTTGACCCGGTGGGTATTAGATGTTGACCCGGTCACTGGGGTTCTGACAGATGTTGACCCGGTAAGTATTAGATATCACTGGGGTTCTGATGTTGACCCGGTAGGTATTAGATATCACTGGGGTTCTGACAGATGTTGACCCGGTGGGTATTAGATATCACTGGGGTTCTGACAGATGTTGACACGGTGGGTATTAGATATCACTGGGGTTCTGACAGATGTTGACCCGGTAGGTATTAGATATCACTGGGTTCTGACAGATGTTGACCCGGTAGGTATTAGATATCACTGGGTTCTGACAGATGTTGACCCGGTAGGTATTAGATATCACTGGGGTTCAGATGTTGACCCGGTAGGTATTAGATCACTGGGGTTCTATCACCCGGTGGGTAGTAGATATCACTGGGTTCTGACGATGTTGACCCGGTGGGTATTAGATATCACTGGGGTTCAGATGTTGACCCGGTGGGCTGACAGATGTTGACCGGTGGGTATTAGATATCACTGGGGTTCTGTTGACCGGTAGATGTTGACCCGGTGGGTATTAGATATCACTGGGGTTCTGACAGATGTTGACCCGGTGGGTATTAGATATCACTGGGGTTCTGAGACCGGTATCACTGGGGTTCTGACAGATGTTGACCCGGTAGGTATTAGATATCACTGGGGTTCTGACAGATGTTGACCCGGTGGGTATTAGATATCACTGGGGTTCACTGGGGTTCAGATGTTGACCCGGTGGGTATCATATCACTGGGGTTCTGACAGATGTTGACCCGGTAGGTATTAGATATCACTGGGGTTCTGACAGATGTTGACCCGGTAGGTATTAGATATCACTGGGGTTCTGACAGATGTTGACCCGGTAGGTATTAGATATCACTGGGGTTCTGACAGATGTTGACCCGGTGGGTATTAGATATCACTGGGGTTCAGATGTTGACCCGGTGGGTATTAGATATCACTGGGGTTCTGACAGATGTTGACCCGGTAGGTATTAGATATCACTGGGGTTCTGACAGATGTTGACCCGGTGGGTATTAGATATCACTGGGGTTCTGACAGATGTTGACCCGGTGGGTATTAGATATCACTGGGGTTCTGACAGATGTTGACCCGGTAGGTAGTAGATATCACTGGGGTTCTGACAGATGTTGACCCGGTGGGTATTAGATATCACTGGGGTTCTGACAGATGTTGACCCGGTAGGTATTAGATATCACTGGGGTTCTGACAGAATGTTGACCCGGTAGGTATTAGATATCACTGGGGTTCTGACAGATGGACCCGGTAGGTATTAGATATCACTGGGGTTCTGACAGATGTTGACCCGGTGGGTATTAGATATCACTGGGGTTCAGATGTTGACCCGGTAGGTATTAGATATCACTGGGGTTCTGACAGATGTTGACCCGGTAGGTATTAGATATCACTGGGGTTCTGACAGATGTTGACCCGGTGGGTAGTAGATATCACTGGGGTTCTGACAGATGTTGACCCGGTAGGTATTAGATATCACTGGGGTTCTGACAGATGTTGACCCGGTGGGTAGTAGATATCACTGGGGTTCTGACAGATGTTGACCCGGTAGGTATTAGATATCACTGGGGTTCTGACAGATGTTGACCCGGTGGGTATTAGATATCACTGGGGTTCTGACAGATGTTGACCCGGTAGGTATTAGATATCACTGGGGTTCAGATGTTGACCCGGTGGGTATTAGATATCACTGGGGTTCTGACAGATGTTGACCCGGTAGGTATTAGATATCACTGGGGTTCTGACAGATGTTGACCCGGTAGGTAGTAGATATCACTGGGGTTCTGACAGATGTTGACCCGGTAGGTATTAGATATCACTGGGGTTCTGACAGATGTTGACCCGGTGGGTATTAGATATCACTGGGGTTCTGACAGATGTTGACCCGGTAGGTATTAGATATCACTGGGGTTCTGACAGATGTTGACCCGGTGGGTATTAGATATCACTGGGGTTCTGACAGATGTTGACCCGGTGGGTATTAGATATCACTGGGGTTCAGATGTTGACCCGGTGGGTAGTAGATATCACTGGGGTTCTGACAGATGTTGACCCGGTGGGTATCACTAGATTCACTGGGGTTCAGATGTTGACCACGGGGTGGGTAGATATCACTGGGGTTCTGACAGATGTTGACCCGGTAGGTATTAGATATCACTGGGGTTCAGATGTTGACCGGTGGGTATTAGATATCACTGGGGTTCTGACAGATGTTGACCCGGTAGGTATTAGATATCACTGGGGTTCAGATGTTGACCCGGTGGGTATTAGATATCACTGGGGTTCTGACAGATGTTGACCCGGTAGGTATTAGATATCACTGGGGTTCAGATGTTGACCCGGTAGGTATTAGATATCACTGGGGGTTCAGATGTTGACCCGGTGGGTATTAGATATCAGACAGATGTTGACCCGGTAGGTATTAGATATCACTGGGGTTCTGACAGATGTTGACCCGGTGGGTATTAGATATCACTGGGGTTCAGATGTTGACCCGGTAGGTAGTAGATATCACTGGGGTTCTGACAGATGTTGACCCGGTAGGTATTAGATATCACTGGGGTTCTGACAGATGTTGACCCGGTGGGTATTAGATATCACTGGGGTTCTGACAGATGTTGACCCGGTGGGTATTAGATATCACTGGGGTTCTGACAGATGTTGACCCGGTGGGTATTAGATATCACTGGGGTTCAGATGTTGACCCGGTGGGTATTAGATATCACTGGGGTTCTGACAGATGTTGACCCGGTAGGTATTAGATATCACTGGGGTTCTGACAGATGTTGACCCGGTAGGTATTAGATATCACTGGGGTTCAGATGTTGACCCGGTAGGTATTAGATATCACTGGGGTTCAGATGTTGACCCGGTAGGTATTAGATATCACTGGGGTTCTGACAGATGTTGACCCGGTAGGTATTAGATATCACTGGGGTTCTGACAGATGTTGACCCACTGGGGTTCTGAGGTATTAGATATCACTGGGGTTCTGACAGATGTTGACCCGGTGGGTATTAGATATCACTGGGGTTCTGAGATGTTGACCCGGTAGGTATTAGATATCACTGGGGTTCTGACAGATGTTGACCCGGTAGGTATTAGATATCACTGGGGTTCAGATGTTGACCCGGTGGGTATTAGATATCACTGGGGTTCTGACAGATGTTGACCCGGTAGGTAGTAGATATCACTGGGGTTCTGACAGATGTTGACCCGGTAGGTATTAGATATCACTGGGGTTCTGACAGATGTTGACCCGGTAGGTATTAGATATCACTGGGGTTCTGACAGATGTTGACCCGGTGGGTATTAGATATCACTGGGGTTCTGACAGATGTTGACCCGGTAGGTATTAGATATCACTGGGGTTCTGACAGATGTTGACCCGGTAGGTATTAGATATCACTGGGGTTCAGATGTTGACCCGGTGGTAGTAGATATCACTGGGGTTCTGACAGATGTTGACCGGTGGTATTAGATATCACTGGGTTCAGATGTTGACCCGGTGGGTATAGATATCACTGGGGTTCTGACAGATGTTGACCCGGTAGGTATTAGATATCACTGGGTTCCAGATGTTGACCCGGTGGGTATTAGATATCACTGGGGTTCTGACAGATGTTGACCCGGTGGGTATTAGATATCACTGGGGTTCTGACGATGTTGACCCGGTAGGTATTAGATATCACTGGGGTTCTGACAGATGTTGACCCGGTAGGTATTAGATATCACTGGGTTCTGACAGATGTTGACCCGGTGGGTATTAGATATCACTGGGGTTCTGACAGATGTTGACCCGGTGGGTATTAGATATCACTGGGGTTCTGACAGATGTTGACCCGGTGGTATTAGATATCACTGGGGTTCTGACAGATGTTGACCCGGTGGGTATTAGATATCACTGGGGTTCTGACAGATGTTGACCCGGTGGGTATTAGATATCACTGGGGTTCAGATGTTGACCCGGTGGGTATTAGATATCACTGGGGTTCTGACAGATGTTGACCCACTGGTTCTGACAGGTATTAGATATCACTGGGGTTCTGACAGATGTTGACCCGGTAGGTATATCACTGGGGTTCTGACGATGTTGACCCGGTAGGTATTAGATATCACTGGGGTTCTGACAGATGTTGACCCGGTAGGTATTAGATATCACTGGGGTTCTGACAGATGTTGACCCGGTGGGTATTAGATATCACTGGGGTTCTGACAGATGTTGACCCGGTAGGTATTAGATATCACTGGGGTTCTGAGATGTTGACCCGGTGGGTATTAGATATCACTGGGGTTCCAGATGTTGACCCGGTGGGTATTAGATATCACTGGGGTTCTGACAGATGTTGACCCGGTAGGTATTAGATATCACTGGGGTTCTGACAGATGTTGACCCGGTAGGTATTAGATATCACTGGGGTTCTGACAGATGTTGACCGGTGGGTATTAGATATCACTGGGGTTCTGAGATGTTGACCCGGTAGGTATTAGATATCACTGGGGTTCTGACAGATGTTGACCGGTAGGTATTAGATATCACTGGGGTTCAGATGTTGACCCGGTAGGTATTAGATATCACTGGGGTTCTGACAGATGTTGACCCGGTGGGTATTAGATATCACTGGGGTTCTGACGATGTTGACCCGGTGGGTATTAGATATCACTGGGGTTCTGACAGATGTTGACCCGGTAGGTATTAGATATCACTGGGGTTCTGAGATGTTGACCCGGTGGGTAGTAGATATCACTGGGGTTCTGACGATGTTGACCCGGTAGGTATTAGATATCACTGGGGTTCAGATGTTGACCCGGTGGGTATTAGATATCACTGGGTTCTGAGATGTTGACCCGGTAGGTATTAGATATCACTGGGGTTCTGAC
>NW_026285116.1:0-3919 GCF_023373465.1 Oncorhynchus keta | reverse complement strand
AAGTGTGATGACCACCACTCTGTTTGAAGTGTGATGACCACCACTCTGTTTGAAGTGTGATGACCACCACTCTGTTTGAAGTGTGATGACCACCACTCTGTTTGAAGTGTGATGACCACCACTCTGCTTGAAGTGTGATGACCACCACTCTGTTTGAAGTGTGATGACCACCACTCTGTTTGAAGTTTGATGACCACCACTCTGTTTGAAGTGTGATGACCACCACTCTGTTTGAAGTGTGATGACCACCACTCTGCTTGAAGTGTGATGACCACCACTCTGCTTGAAGTGTGATGACCACCACTCTGTTGGAAGTGTGATGACCACCACTCTGCTTGAAGTGTGATGACCACCACTCTGCTTGAAGTGTGATGACCACCACTCTGTTGGAAGTGTGATGACCACCACTCTGCTTGAAGTGTGATGATCACCACTCTGTTTGAAGTGTGATGACCACCACTCTGTTGGAAGTGTGATGACCACCACTCTGTTTGAAGTGTGATGACCACCACTCTGTTTGAAGTGTGATGACCACCACTCTGTTTGAAGTGTGATGACCACCACTCTGTTTGAAGTGTGATGACCACCACTCTGCTTGAAGTGTGATGACCACCACTCTGTTGGAAGTGTGATGACCACCACTCTGCTTGAAGTGTGATGACCACCACTCTGCTTGAAGTGTGATGACCACCACTCTGCTTGAAGTGTGATGACCACCACTCTGCTTGAAGTGTGATGACCACCACTCTGCTTGAGGTGTGATGACCACCACTCTGCTTGAAGTGTGATGACCACCACTCTGTTTGAAGTGTGATGACCACCACTCTGTTTGAAGTGTGATGACCACCACTCTGTTTGAAGTGTGATGACCACCACTCTGCTTGAAGTGTGATGACCACCACTCTGCTTGAAGTTTGATGACCACCACTCTGCTTGAAGTGTGTTGACCACCACTCTGTTTGACGTGTGATGACCACCACTCTGCTTGAAGTGTGATGACCACCACTCTGCTTGAAGTGTGATGACCACCACTCTGTTGGAAGTGTGATGACCACCACTCTGCTTGAAGTGTGATGACCACCACTCTGTTTGAAGTGTGATGACCACCACTCTGTTTGAAGTTTGATGACCACCACTCTGTTTGAAGTGTGATGACCACCACTCTGTTTGAAGTGTGATGACCACCACTCTGTTTGAAGTGTGATGACCACCACTCTGTTTGAAGTGTGATGACCACCACTCTGTTTGAAGTGTGATGACCACCACTCTGTTTGAAGTGTGATGACCACCACTCTGTTTGAAGTGTGATGACCACCACTCTGCTTGAAGTGTGATGACCACCACTCTGTTTGAAGTGTGATGACCACCACTCTGTTTGAAGTGTGATGACCACCACTCTGCTTGAAGTGTGATGACCACCACTCTGCTTGAAGTGTGATGACCACCACTCTGCTTGAAGTGTGATGACCACCACTCTGCTTGAAGTGTGATGACCACCACTCTGCTTGAAGTGTGATGACCACCACTCTGCTTGAAGTGTGATGACCACCACTCTGTTTGAAGTGTGATGACCACCACTCTGTTTGAAGTGTGATGACCACCACTCTGCTTGAAGTGTGATGACCACCACTCTGCTTGAAGTGTGATGACCACCACTCTGTTTGAAGTGTGATGACCACCACTCTGCTTGAAGTGTGATGACCACCACTCTGCTTGAAGTGTGATGACCACCACTCTGCTTGAAGTGTGATGACCACCACTCTGCTTGAAGTGTGATGACCACCACTCTGCTTGAAGTGTCATGACCACCACTCTGTTTGAAGTGTGATGACCACCACTCTGTTTGAAGTTTGATGACCACCACTCTGTTTGAAGTGTGATGACCACCACTCTGCTTGAAGTGTGATGACCACCACTCTGCTTGAAGTGTGATGACCACCACTCTGTTTGAAGTGTGATGACCACCACTCTGTTTGAAGTGTGATGACCACCACTCTGTTTGAAGTGTGATGACCACCACTCTGTTTGAAGTTTGATGACCACCACTCTGTTTGAAGTGTGATGACCACCACTCTGCTTGAAGTGTGATGACCACCACTCTGCTTGAAGTGTGATGACCACCACTCTGTTTGAAGTGTGATGACCACCACTCTGCTTGGAAGTGTGATGACCACCACTCTGTTTGAAGTTTGATGACCACCACTCTGTTTGAAGTGTGATGACCACCACTCTGTTTGAAGTGTGATGACCACCACTCTGTTTGAAGTGTGATGACCACCACTCTGCTTGAAGTGTGATGACCACCACTCTGCTTGAAGTGTGATGACCACCACTCTGTTTGAAGTGTGATGACCACCACTCTGTTGGAAGTGTGATGACCACCACTCTGTTGGAAGTGTGATGACCACCACTCTGTTGGAAGTGTGATGACCACCACTCTGTTGGAAGTGTGATGACCACCACTCTGCTTGAAGTGTGATGACCACCACTCTGCTTGAAGTGTGATGACCACCACTCTGTTTGAAGTGTGATGACCACCACTCTGTTTGAAGTGTGATGACCACCACTCTGTTTGAAGTGTGATGACCACCACTCTGTTTGAAGTGTGATGACCACCACTCTGTTTGAAGTGTGATGACCACCACTCTGTTGGAAGTGTGATGACCACCACTCTGTTTGAAGTGTGATGACCACCACTCTGCTTGAAGTGTGATGACCACCACTCTGTTGGAAGTGTGATGACCACCACTCTGTTGGAAGTGTGATGACCACCACTCTGCTTGAAGTGTGATGACCACCACTCTGCTTGAAGTGTGATGACCACCACTCTGCTTGAAGTGTGATGACCACCACTCTGCTTGAAGTGTGATGACCACCACTCTGCTTGAAGTGTGATGACCACCACTCTGTTTGAAGTGTGATGACCACCACTCTGTTTGAAGTGTGATGACCACCACTCTGCTTGAAGTGTGATGACCACCACTCTGCTTGAAGTGTGATGACCACCACTCTGTTTGAAGTGTGATGACCACCACTCTGTTTGAAGTGTGATGACCACCACTCTGCTTGAAGTGTGATGACCACCACTCTGCTTGAAGTGTGATGACCACCACTCTGTTTGAAGTGTGATGACCACCACTCTGCTTGAAGTGTGATGACCACCACTCTGTTTGAAGTGTGATGACCACCACTCTGTTGGAAGTGTGATGACCACCACTCTGCTTGAAGTGTGATGATCACCACTCTGTTTGAAGTGTGATGACCACCACTCTGTTTGAAGTGTGATGACCACCACTCTGCTTGAAGTGTGATGACCACCACTCTGCTTGAAGTGTGATGACCACCACTCTGTTGGAAGTGTGATGACCACCACTCTGTTTGAAGTGTGATGACCACCACTCTGTTGGAAGTGTGATGACCACCACTCTGCTTGAAGTGTGATGACCACCACTCTGTTTGAAGTGTGATGACCACCACTCTGTTTGAAGTGTGATGACCACCACTCTGTTTGAAGTGTGATGACCACCACTCTGCTTGAAGTGTGATGACCACCACTCTGTTTGAAGTGTGATGACCACCACTCTGTTTGAAGTGTGATGACCACCACTCTGTTTGAAGTGTGATGACCACCACTCTGTTTGAAGTGTGATGACCACCACTCTGTTGAAAGTGTGATGACCACCACTCTGTTTGTAGTGTGATGACCACCACTCTGTTTGAAGTGTGATGACCACCACTCTGTTTGAATTGTGATGATCACCACTCTGCTTGAAGTGTGATGACCACCACTCTGTTTGAAGTGTGATGATCACCACTCTGTTTGAAGTGTGATGACCACCACTCTGCTTGAAGTGTGATGACCACCACTCTGCTTGAAGTGTGATGACCACCACTCTGTTTGAAGTGTGATGACCACCAC
>NW_026285115.1:0-19939 GCF_023373465.1 Oncorhynchus keta | reverse complement strand
TAATAACATCACTAGCCTCACTAAACAGGGACAGTACCATCACTAGCCTCACTGAACAGGGACAGTACCATCACTAGACTCACTGAACAGGGACAGTACCATCACTAGACTCACTGAACAGGGACAGTACCATCACTAGCCTCACTAAACAGGGACAGTACCATCACTAGACTCACTGAACAGGGACAGTACCATCACTAGCCTCACTAAACAGGGACAGTACCATCACTAGACTCACTGAACAGGGACAGTACCATCACTAGGCTCACTAAACAGGGACAGTACCATCACTAGACTCACTAAACAGGGACAGTACCATCACTAGACTCACTGAACAGGAGGGACAGTACCATCACTAGACTCACTGAACAGGGACAGTACCATCACTAGCCTCACTGAACAGGGACAGTACCATCACTAGCCTCACTAAACAGGGACAGTACCATCACTAGCCTCACTAAACAGGGACAGTACCATCACTAGACTCACTGAACAGGGACAGTACCATCACTAGCCTCACTGAACAGGGACAGTACCATCACTAGCCTCACTGAACAGGGACAGTACCATCACTAGCCTCACTGAACAGGGACAGTACTATCACTAGACTCACTGAACAGGGAGGGACAGTACCATCACTAGACTCACTGAACAGGGACAGTACCATCACTAGACTCACTGAACAGGGACAGTACCATCACTAGCCTCACTAAACAGGGACAGTACCATCACTAGCCTCACTGAACAGGGACAGTACCATCACTAGACTCACTGAACAGGGACAGTACCATCACTAGCCTCACTAAACAGGGACAGTACCATCACTAGCCTCACTAAACAGGGACAGTACCATCACTAGCCTCACTAAACAGGGACAGTACCATCACTAGCCTCACTAACAGGGACAGTACCATAGCCTCAGGGACACAACATCACTAGCCTCACTAAACAGGGACAGTACCATCACTAGCCTCACTAAACAGGGACAGTACCATCACTAGCCTCACTGAACAGGGACAGTACCATCACTAGACTCACTAAACAGGGACAGTACCATCACTAGCCTCACTGAACAGGGACAGTACCATCACTAGCCTCACTGAACAGGGACAGTACCATCACTAGCCTCACTGAACAGGGACAGTACCATCACTAGCCTCACTAAACGGGGACAGTACCATCACTAGCCTCACTAAACAGGGACAGTACCATCACTAGCCTCACTGAGCGTTGAAGAGTGAGGCAGTTTTGGTCCCGACAATACCCCATCACTAGACTCACTAAACAGGGACAGTACCATCACTAGCCTCACTGAACAGGGACAGTACCATCACTAGACTCACTAAACAGGGACAGTACCATCACTAGCCTCTCACTCACTAAACTAGACTCACTAAACAGGACAGTACCATCACTAGCCACTAAACAGGGACAGTACCATCACTAGCCTCACCAAACAGGGACAGTACCATCACTAGACTCATCACTAGACTCACTAAACAGGGACAGTACCATCACTAGCCTCACCAAACAGGGACAGTACCATCACTAGACTCACTAAACAGGGACAGTACCATCACTAGCCTCACCAACAGGGACCTCACTAGCCTCACTAAACAGGGACAGTACCATCACTAGCCTCACCAAACAGGGACAACCATCACTAGACTCACTAAACAGGGACAATTGCCATCACTAGCCTCACCAAACAGGGACAGTACCATCAATAGCCTCACTAAACAGGGACAGTACCATCACTAGACTCACTAAACAGGGACAGTACCATCACTAGCCTCACTAAACAGGGACAGTACCATCACTAGCCTCACTGAACAGGGTCAGTACCATCACTAGCCTCACTAAACAGGGACAGTACCATCACTAGCCTCACTGAACAGGGACAGTACCATCACTAGACTCACTAAACAGGGACAGTACCATCACTAGCCTCAAAACAGGGACAGTACCATCACTAGCCTCACTGAACAGGGACAGTACCATCACTAGCCTCACTAAACAGGGACAGTACCATCACTAGCCTCACTAAAACAGGGACAGTACCATCACTAGCCTCACCGAACAGGGACAGTACCATCACTAGCCTCACCAAACAGGGACAGTACCATCACTAGACTCACTAAACAGGGACAGTACCATCACTAGACTCACTAAACAGGGACAGTACCATCACTAGACTCACTAAACAGGGACAGTACCATCACTAGCCTCACTAAACAGGGACAGTACCATCACTAGCCTCACTAAACAGGGACAGTACCATCACTAGCCTCACTGAACAGGGACAGTACCATCACTAGCCTCACTAAACAGGGACAGTACCATCACTAGCCTCACTGAACAGGGACTCACTAACTCACTAAACAGGGACAGTACCATCACTAGCCTCACTAAACAGGGACAGTACCATCACTAGCCTCACTGAACAGGGACAGTACCATCACTAGCCTCAAAACAGGGACAGTACCATCACTAGCCTCACTAAACAGGGACAGTACCATCACTAGCCTCACTGAACAGGGACAGTACCATCACTAGCCTCACTAAACAGGGACAGTACCATCACTAGCCTCACTGAACAGGGACAGTACCATCACTAGCCTCACTGAACAGGGACAGTACCATCACTAGCCTCACTAAACAGGGACAGTACCATCACTAGCCTCACTAAACAGGGACAGTACCATCACTAGCCTCACTGAACAGGGACAGTACCATCACTAGCCTCACTAAACAGGGACAGTACCATCACTAGCCTCACTAAACAGGGACAGTACCATCACTAGCCTCACTGAACAGGGACAGTACCATCACTAGCCTCACTAAACAGGGACAGTACCATCACTAGCCTCACTAAACAGGGACAGTACCATCACTAGACTCACTAAACAGGGACAGTACCATCACTAGACTCACTAAACAGGGACAGTACCATCACTAGCCTCACTGAACAGGGGACAGTACCATCACTAGCCTCACTGAACAGGGCACAGTACCATCACTAGACTCACTAAACAGGGACAGTACCATCACTAGCCTCACTGAACAGGGACAGTACCATCACTAGCCTCACTAAACAGGGACAGTACCATCACTAGCCTCACTAAACAGGGACAGTACCATCACTAGCCTCACTGAACAGGGACAGTACCATCACTAGCCTCACTAAACAGGGACAGTACCATCACTAGCCTCACTAAACAGGGACAGTACCATCACTAACTAAACAGGGACAGTACCATCACTAGACTCACTAAACAGGGACAGTACCATCACTAGCCTCACTGAACAGGGACAGTACCATCACTAGACTCACTAAACAGGGACAGTACCATAACTAGCCTCACCAAACAGGGACAGTACCATCACTAGACTCACCGAACAGGGACAGTACCATCGCTAGCCTCACTAAACAGGGACAGTACCATCACTAGCCTCACTAAACAGGGACAGTACCATCACTAGCCTCACTGAACAGGGACAGTACCATCACTAGCCTCACCAAACAGGGACAGTACCATCACTAGACTCACTAAACAGGGACAGTACCACTCTCACTAAACAGGGACCCATCACTAGCCTCAAACAGGGACAGTACCATCACTAGCCTCACTGAACAGGGACAGTACCATCACCTAGAACCTCACTAAACAGGGACAGTACCATCACTAGCCTCACCATCCCTAACTGAACAGGGACAGTACCATCACTAGCCTCACTGAACAGGGACAGTACCATCACTAGCCTCACTGAACAGGGTCAGTACCATCACCTCACTGAACAGGGTCAGTACCATCCTAGCCTCACTGAACAGGGTCAACCATCAGGGACAGTACCATCACTAGCCTCACTGAACAGGGACAGTACCATCACTAGCCTCACTAAACAGGGACAGTACCATCACTAGACTCACTAAACAGGGACAGTACCATCACTAGACTCACTAAACAGGGACAGTACCATCACTAGCCTCACTAAACAGGGACAGTACCATCACTAGCCTCACTGAACAGGGACAGTACCATCCCTAGCCTCACTGAACAGGGTCAACAGGGACAGGGTACCCATCACTAGCCTCACTGAACAGGGTAGGGTCAGTACCATCACTAGCCTCACTAAACAGGGACAGTACCATCACTAGCCTCACTAAACAGGGACAGTACCATCACTAGCCTCACTGAACAGGGACAGTACCATCACTAGCCTCACTAAACAGGGACAGTACCATCACTAGCCTCACTAAACAGGGACAGTACCATCACTAGACTCACTAAACAGGGACAGTACCATCACTAGCCTCACCAAACAGGGACAGTACCATCACTAGCCTCACTGAACAGGGACAGTACCATCACTAGCCTCACTAAACAGGGACAGTACCATCACTAGCCTCACTAAACAGGGACAGTACCATCACTAGACTCACTAAACAGGGACAGCCTACCATACCACTAGCCTCACTAAACAGGGACAGTACCATCACTAGCCTCACTAAACAGGGACAGTACCATCACTAGCCTCACTAAACAGGGACAGTACCATCACTAGCCTCACTAAACAGGGACAGTACCATCACTAGCCTCACTGAACAGGGACAGTACCATCACTAGCCTCACTAAACAGGGACAGTACCATCACTAGCCTCACTAAACAGGGACAGTACCATCACTAGCCTCACTGAACAGGGACAGTACCATCACTAGCCTCACTAAACAGGGACAGTACCATCACTAGCCTCACTGAACAGGGACAGTACCATCACTAGCCTCACACAAACAGGGACAGTACCATCACTAGACTCACTAAACAGGGACAGTACCATCACTAGCCTCACTGAACAGGGACAGTACCATCACTAGCCTCACTGAACAGGGTCAGTACCATCATCCCTAGCCTCACTGAACAGGGTCAGTACCATCACGAGCCTCACTGAACAGGGCACAGTACCATCACAGGGTCAGTACCATCCCTAGCCTCACTGAACAGGGACAGTACCATCACTAGCCTCACTGAACAGGGTCAGTACCATCCCAGCCTCACTGAACAGGGTCACTACCAGTACCATCACGAGCCTCACTGAACAGGGTCAGTACCATCACTAGCCTCACTGAACAGGGACAGTACCATCACTAGCCTCACTGAACAGGGACAGTACCATCACTAGCCTCACTCACTAAACAGGGACAGTACCATCACTAGCCTCACTAAACAGGGACAGTACCATCACTAGCCTCACTGAACAGGGACAGTACCATCACACTAGCCTCACTAAACAGGGACAGTACCATCACTAGCCTCACTGAACAGGGTCAGTACCATCACTAGCCTCACTGAACAGGGACAGTACCATCACTAGCCTCACTAAACAGGGACAGTACCATCACTAGCCTCACTAAACACACTAGCCTCACTAAACAGGGACAGTACCATCACTAGCCTCACTAAACAGGGACAGTACCATCACTAGCCTCATCAGGGACTAGCACTAGACTCACTAAACAGGGACAGTACCATCACTAGCCTCACCAAACAGGGACAGTACCATCACTAGCCTCACTGAACAGGGACAGTACCATCACTAGCCTCACTAAACAGGGACAGTACCATCACTAGCCTCACTAAACAGGGACAGTACCATCACTAGCCTCACTGAACAGGGACAGTACCATCACTAGCCTCACCAAACAGGGACAGTACCATCACTAGCCTCACTAAACAGGGACAGTACCTTCACTAGACTCACTAAACAGGGACAGTACCATCACTAGCCTCACTGAACAGGGTCAGTACCATCTCTAGCCTCACTGAACAGGGTCAGTACCATCACGAGCCTCACTGAACAGGGCAGGGTCAGTACCATCCTAGCCTCACTGAACAGGGTCAGTACCATCACGAGCCTCACTGAACAGGGCAGGGTCAGTACCATCACGAGCCTCACTGAACAGGGTCAGTACCATCCCTAGCCTCACTGAACAGGGTCAGTACCATCACGAGCCTCACTGAACAGGGTCAGTACCATCCCTAGCCTCACTGAACAGGGTCAGTACCATCACGAGCCTCACTGAACAGGGTCAGTACCATCACGAGCCTCACTGAACAGGGTCAGTACCATCCCTAGCCTCACTGAACAGGGTCAGTACCATCACGAGCCTCACTGAACAGGGACAGTACCATCACTAGCCTCACTGAACAGGGACAGTACCATCACTAGCCTCACCAAACAGGGACAGTACCATCACTAGACTCACTAAACAGGGACAGTACCATCACTAGACTCACTAAACAGGGACAGTACCATCACTAGCCTCACTAAACAGGGACAGTACCATCACTAGCCTCACTGAACAGGGTCAGTACCATCCCTAGCCTCACTGAACAGGGTCAGTACCATCACGAGCCTCACTGAACAGGGTAGGGTCAGTACCATCACTAGCCTCACTGAACAGGGTAGGGTCAGTACCATCACTAGCCTCACTAAACAGGGACAGTACCATCACTAGCCTCACTAAACAGGGACAGTACCATCACTAGCCTCACTGAACAGGGACAGTACCATCACTAGCCTCACTAAACAGGGACAGTACCATCACTAGCCTCACTAAACAGGGACAGTACCATCACTAGACTCACTAAACAGGGACAGTACCATCACTAGCCTCACTAAACAGGGACAGTACCATCACTAGCCTCACTAAACAGGGACAGTACCATACTAGCCTCACTAAACAGGGACAGTACCATCACTAGCCTCACTAAACAGGGACAGTACCATCACTAGCCTCACTGAACAGGGACAGTACCATCACTAGACTCACTAAACAGGGACAGTACCATCACTAGCCTCACTGAACAGGGACAGTACCATCACTAGCCTCACTAAACAGGGACAGTACCATCACTAGCCTCACTAAACAGGGACAGTACCATCACTAGCCTCACTAAACAGGGACAGTACCATCACTAGCCTCACTAAACAGGGACAGTACCATCACTAGCCTCACTGAACAGGGACAGTACCATCACTAGACTCACTAAACAGGGACAGTACCATCACTAGCCTCACCAAACAGGGACAGTACCATCACTAGCCTCACTGAACAGGGACAGTACCATCACTAGCCTCACTAAACAGGGACAGTACCATCACTAGCCTCACTAAACAGGGACAGTACCATCACTAGCCTCACTGAACAGGGACAGTACCATCACTAGCCTCACCAAACAGGGACAGTACCATCACTAGACTCACTAAACAGGGACAGTACCTTCACTAGACTCACTAAACAGGGACAGTACCATCACTAGCCTCACTGAACAGGGAGTACCATCTCTAGCCTCACTGAACAGGGTCAGTACCATCACGAGCCTCACTGAACAGGGAGGGTCAGTACCATCACTAGCCTCACTGAACAGGGTCAGTACCATCACGAGCCTCACTGAACAGGGCAGGGTCACCATCACGAGCCTCACTGAACAGGGTCAGTACCATCCCTAGCCTCACTGAACAGGGTCAGTACCATCACGAGCCTCACTGAACAGGGTCAGTACCATCCCTAGCCTCACTGAACAGGGTCACTACCATCGTCACTGAACAGGGTCAGTACCATCAGAGCCTCACTGAACAGGGTCAGTACCATCCCTAGCCTCACTGAACAGGGTCTCCACTGAACTGAACAGGGACAGTACCATCACTAGCCTCACTGAACAGGGACAGTACCATCACTAGCCTCACCAAACAGGGACAGTACCATCACTAGACTCACTAAACAGGGACAGTACCATCACTAGACTCACTAAACAGGGACAGTACCATCACTAGCCTCACTAAACAGGGACAGTACCATCACTAGCCTCACTGAACAGGGACAGTACCATCACCTAGCCAGTACCACTAAACAGGGTACAGTACCATCACTAGCCTCACTGAACACTAAACAGGGACAGTACCATCACTAGCCTCACTAAACAGGGACAGTACCATCACTAGCCTCACTGAACAGGGTCAGTACCATCACTAGCCTCACTAAACAGGGACAGTACCATCACTAGCCTCACTGAACAGGGACAGTACCATCACTCTCACTAAACAGGGACAGTACCATCACTAGCCTCACCAAACAGGGACAGTACCATCACTAGCCTCACTGAACAGGGACAGTACCATCACTAGCCTCACTAAACAGGGACAGTACCATCACTAGCCTCACTAAACAGGGACAGTACCATCACTAGCCTCACTCAGGGACAGTACCATCACTAGACTCACTAAACAGGGACAGTACCATCACTAGCCTCACCAAACAGGGACAGTACCATCACTAGACTCACTAAACAGGGACAGACTCACTAAACAGGGACAGTACCATCACTAGCCTCACTAAACAGGGACAGTACCATCACTAGCCTCACTAAACAGGGACAGTACCATCACTAGCCTCACTAAACAGGGACAGTACCATCACTAGCCTCACTAAACAGGGACAGTACCATCACTAGCCTCACTGAACAGGGACAGTACCATCACTAGACTCACTAACAGGGACAGTACCATCACTAGCCTCACTAAACAGGGACAGTACCATCACTAGCCTCACTGAACAGGGACAGTACCATCACTAGCCTCAGGGACTACCATCACTAACAGGGACAGTACCATCACTAGCCTCACTGAACAGGGACAGTACCATCACTAGCCTCACTACCATCACTAGAACAAACAGGGACAGTACCATCACTAGCCTCACTGAACAGGGACAGTACCATCACTAGACTCACTAAACAGGGACAGTACCATCACTAGCCTCACTAAACAGGGACAGTACCATCACTAGCCTCACTAAACAGGGACAGTACCATCACTAGCCTCACTGAACAGGGACAGTACCATCACTAGCCTCACTAAACAGGGACAGTACCATCACTAGCCTCACTGAACAGGGACAGTACCATCAGGGACTCATCACTAGCCTCACTAAACAGGGACAGTACCATCACTAGCCTCACTGAACAGGGACAGTACCATCACTAGCCTCACTAAACAGGGACAGTACCATCACTAGCCTCACTGAACAGGGACAGTACCATCACTAGCCTCACCAAACAGGGACAGTACCATCACTAGACTCACTAAACAGGGACAGTACCATCACTAGACTCACTAAACAGGGACAGTACCATCACTAGCCTCACTAAACAGGGACAGTACCATCACTAGCCTCACTAAACAGGGACAGTACCATCACTAGCCTCACTGAACAGGGACAGTACCATCCTAGCCTCACTGAACAGGGTCAGTACCATCACTAACTGAACAGGGACAGTACCATCACTAGACCTCACTAAACAGGGACAGTACCATCACTAGACTCACTAAACAGGGACAGTACCATCACTAGCCTCACTAAACAGGGACAGTACCATCACTAGCCTCACTAAACAGGGACAGTACCATCACTAGCCTCACTAAACAGGGACAGTACCATCACTAGACTCACAGGGACAGTACCATCACTAGGGACAGTACCATCACTAGCCTCAACAGGGACAGTACCATCACTAGCCTCACTAAACAGGGACAGTACCATCACTAGCCTCACTAAACAGGGACAGTACCATCACTAGCCTCACTGAACAGGGTCAGTACCATCACTAGCCTCACTAAACAGGGACAGTACCATCACTAACAGCCTCACTAGAACAAACAGGGACAGTACCATCACTAGCCTCACTAAACAGGGACAGTACCATCACTAGCCTCACTGAACAGGGACAGTACCATCACTAGCCTCACTAAACAGGGACAGTACCATCACTAGCCTCACTAAACAGGGACAGTACCATCACTAGCCTCACTGAACAGGGACAGTACCATCACTAGCCTCAACAGGGACAGTACCATCACTAGACTCACTAAACAGGGACAGTACCATCAAACAGGGACAGTACCATCACTAGACTCACTAAACAGGGACAGTACCATCACTAGCCTCACTAAACAGGGACAGTACCATCACTAGCCTCACTAAACAGGGACAGTACCATCACTAGCCTCACTGAACAGGGACAGTACCATCACTAGCCTCACCAAACAGGGACAGTACCATCACTAGCCTCACTGAACAGGGACAGTACCATCACTAGCCTCACTAAACAGGGACAGTACCATCACTAGCCTCACTAAACAGGGACAGTACCATCACTAGCCTCACTAAACAGGGACAGTACCATCACTAGCCTCACTAAACAGGGACAGTCACCATCACTAGCCTCACTAAACAGGGACAGTACCATCACTAGCCTCACTACCAACAGGGGACAGTACCATCACTAGACTCACTAAACAGGGACAGTACCATCACTAGCCTCACTAAACAGGGACAGTACCATCACTAGCCTCACTGAACAGGGTCAGTACCATCACTAGCCTCACTGAACAGGGTCAGTACCATCACTAGCCTCACTGAACAGGGACAGTACCATCACTAGCCTCACTAAACAGGGACAGTACCATCACTAGCCTCACTGAACAGGGACAGTACCATCACTAGCCTCACTAAACAGGGACAGTACCATCACTAGCCTCACTAAACAGGGACAGTACCATCACTAGCCTCACTGAACAGGGACAGTACCATCACTAGCCTCACTGAACAGGGACAGTACCATCACTAGCCTCACTGAACAGGGACAGTACCATCACTAGCCTCACCAAACAGGGACAGTACCATCACTAGACTCACTAAACAGGGACAGTACCATCACTAGACTCACTAAACAGGGACAGTACCATCACTAGCCTCAACAGGGACAGTACCATCACTAGCCTCACTGAACAGGGTCAGTCCATCCCTAGCCTCACTGAACAGGGTCAGTACCATCACGAGCCTCACTGAACAGGGAGGGTCAGTACCATCACTAGCCTCACTGAACAGGGTCAGTACCATCACTAGCCTCACTAAACAGGGACAGTACCATCACTAAACAGGGACTCATCACTAGCCTCAACAGGGTCAGTACCATCACTAGCCTCACTAAACAGGGACAGTACCATCACTAGCCTCACTGAACAGGGACAGTACCATCACTAGACTCACTAAACAGGGACAGTACCATCACTAGCCTCACCAAACAGGGACAGTACCATCACTAGCCTCACTGAACAGGGACAGTACCATCACTAGCCTCACTAAACAGGGACAGTACCATCACTAGCCTCACTAAACAGGGACAGTACCATCACTAGCCTCACTGAACAGGGACAGTACAGTACCATCACTAGCCTCACTGAACAGGGACAGTACCATCACTAGACTCACTAAACAGGGACAGTACCATCACTAGACTCACTAAACAGGGACAGTACCATCACTAGCCTCACCAAACAGGGACAGTACCATCACTAGACTCACTAAACAGGGACAGTACCATCACTAGCCTCACCAAACAGGGACAGTACCATCACTAGCCTCACTAAACAGGGACAGTACCATCACTAGCCTCACCAAACAGGGACAGTACCATCACTAGACTCACTAAACAGGGACAGTACCATCACTAGCCTCACCAAACAGGGACAGTACCATCACTAGCCTCACTAAACAGGGACAGTACCATCACTAGACTCACTAAACAGGGACAGTACCATCACTAGCCTCACTAAACAGGGACAGTACCATCACTAGCCTCACTGAACAGGGACAGTACCATCACTAGACTAAACAGGGACAGTACCATCACTAGCCTCACTGAACAGGGACAGTACCATCACTAGACTCACTAAACAGGGACAGTACCATCACTAGCCTCACTGAACAGGGACAGTACCATCACTAGCCTCACTGAACAGGGACAGTACCATCACTAGCCTCACTAAACAGGGACAGTACCATCACTAGCCTCACTAAACAGGGACAGTACCATCACTAGCCTCACTGAACAGGGACAGTACCATCACTAGCCTCACCAAACAGGGACAGTACCATCACTAGACTCACTAAACAGGGACAGTACCATCACTAGACTCACTAAACAGGGACAGTACCATCACTAGACTCACTAAACAGGGACAGTACCATCACTAGCCTCACTAAACAGGGACAGTACCATCACTAGCCTCACTAAACAGGGACAGTACCATCACTAGCCTCACTGAACAGGGACAGTACCATCACTAGCCTCACCAAACAGGGACAGTACCATCACTAGCCTCACTGAACAGGGACAGTACCATCACTAGCCTCACTAAACAGGGACAGTACCATCACTAGCCTCACTAAACAGGGACAGTACCATCACTAGCCTCACTAAACAGGGACAGTACCATCACTAGCCTCACTAAACAGGGACAGTACCATCACCTCACTGAACAGGGACAGTACCATCACTAGCCTCACTCGCAAACAGGGACAGTACTCACTAGAACAGGGACAGTACCATCACTAGCCTCACTAAACAGGGACAGTACCATCACTAGCCTCACTAAACAGGGACAGTACCATCACTAGCCTCACTAAACAGGGACAGTACCATCACTAGCCTCACTAAACAGGGACAGTACCATCACTAGCCTCACTGAACAGGGACAGTCACCAGGGACAGTCCATCACTAGCCTCACTAAACAGGGACAGTACCATCACTAGCCTCACTAAACAGGGACAGTACCATCACTAGCCTCACTGAACAGGGTCAGGGAACAGGGTACCATCACTGAACAGGGTAGGGTCTCACACTAAAACAGGGACAGTACCATCACTAGCCTCACTAAACAGGGACAGTACCATCACTAGCCTCACTAAACAGGGACAGTACCATCACCAGACTCACTAAACAGGGACAGTACCATCACTAGACTCACTAAACAGGGACAGTACCATCACTAGCCTCACTGAACAGGGACAGTACCATCACTAGACTCACTAAACAGGGACAGTACCATCACTAGCCTCACCAAACAGGGACAGTACCATCACTAGACTCACTGAACAGGGACAGTACCATCACTAGCCTCACTAAACAGGGACAGTACCATCACTAGCCTCACTAAACAGGGACAGTACCATCACTAGCCTCACTGAACAGGGACAGTACCATCACTAGCCTCACTAAACAGGGACAGTACCATCACTAGCCTCAAAACAGGGACAGTACCATCACTAGACTCACTAAACAGGGACAGTACCATCACTAGACTCACTAAACAGGGACAGTACCATCACTAGCCTCACCAAACAGGGACAGTACCATCACTAGACTCACTAAACAGGGACAGGCCTCACAAACAGGGACAGTACCATCACTAGCCTCACTAAACAGGGACAGTACCATCACTAGCCTCACCAAACAGGGACAGTACCATCACTAGACTCACTAAACAGGGACTCACTAGCCTCAACAGGGACAGTACCATCACTAGCCTCACTAAACAGGGACCTCACTAGACTCAAAACAGGGACAGTACCATCACTAGCCTCACTAAACAGGGACAGTACCATCACTAGCCTCACTGAACAGGGTCAGTACCATCACTAGCCTCACTAAACAGGGACAGTACCATCACTAGCCTCACTGAACAGGGACAGTACCATCACTAGACTCACTAAACAGGGACAGTACCATCACTAAACAGGGACAGTACCATCACTAGCCTCACTGAACAGGGACAGTACCATCACTAGCCTCACTAAACAGGGACAGTACCATCACTAGCCTCACTAAACAGGGACAGTACCATCACTAGCCTCACTGAACAGGGACAGTACCATCACTAGCCTCACTGAACAGGGACAGTACCATCACTAGACTCACTAAACAGGGACAGTACCATCACTAGACTCACTAAACAGGGACAGTACCATCACTAGACTCACTAAACAGGGACAGTACCATCACTAGCCTCACTAAACAGGGACAGTACCATCACTAGCCTCACTAAACAGGGACAGTACCATCACTAGCCTCACTGAACAGGGACAGTACCAGTACCATCCATCACTAGCCTCACTGAACAGGGACAGTACCATCACTAGCCTCACTAAACAGGGACAGTACCATCACTAGCCTCACTAAACAGGGACAGTACCATCACTAGCCTCACTAAACAGGGACAGTACCATCACTAGCCTCACTAAACAGGGACAGTACCATCACTAGCCTCACTGAACAGGGACAGTACCATCACTAGCCTCACCAAACAGGGACAGTACCATCACTAGACTCACTAAACAGGGACAGTACCATCACTAGACTCACTAAACAGGGACAGTACCATCACTAGACTCACTAAACAGGGACAGTACCATCACTAGCCTCACTAAACAGGGACAGTACCATCACTAGCCTCACTGAACAGGGACAGTACCATCCTAGCCTCACTGAACAGGGTCAGTACCATCACTAGCCTCACTGAACAGGGCAGGGTCAGTACCATCACTAGACTCACTAACAGGGACAGTACCATCACTAGCCTCACTGAACAGGGAAACAGGGGACAGTACCATCACTAGCCTCACTAAACACAGTAAACAGGGACAGTACCATCACTAGCCTCACTAAACAGGGACAGTACCATCACTAGCCTCACTAAACAGGGACAGTACCATCACTAGCCTCACTAAACAGGGACAGTACCATCACTAGCCTCACTAAACAGGGACAGTACCATCACTAGCCTCACTGAACAGGGACAGTACCATCACTAGACTCACTAAACAGGGACAGTACCATCACTAGCCTCACTAAACAGGGACAGTACCATCACTAGCCTCACTGAACAGGGACAGTACCATCACTAGCCTCACTAAACAGGGACAGTACCATCACTCACTAGGGACCTCACTAGCCTCAAACAGGGACAGTACCATCACTAGCCTCACTAAACAGGGACAGTACCATCACTAGACTCACTAAACAGGGACAGTACCAACTAGACTCACTAAACAGGGACAGTACCATCACTAGCCTCACTGAAACAGGGACAGTACCATCACTAGAACAGGGCCTCACCCTAAACAGGGACAGTACCATCACTAGCCTCACTAAACAGGGACAGTACCATCACTAGCCTCACTAAACAGGGACAGTACCATCACTAGCCTCACTAAACAGGGACAGTACCATCACTAGCCTCACTGAACAGGGACAGTACCATCACTAGCCTCACTAAACAGGGACAGTACCATCACTAGCCTCACCAAACAGGGACAGTACCATCACTAGACTCACTAAACAGGGACAGTACCATCACTAGCCTCACTAAACAGGGACAGTACCATCACTAGCCTCACTAAACAGGGACAGTACCATCACTAGACTCACTAAACAGGGACAGTACCATCACTAGCCTCACTAAACAGGGACAGTACCATCACTAGCCTCACTGAACAGGGTCAGTACCATCACTAGCCTCACTAAACAGGGACAGTACCATCACTAGCCTCACTGAACAGGGACAGTACCATCACTAGACTCACTAAACAGGGACAGTACCATCACTAGCCTCACCAAACAGGGACAGTACCATCACTAGCCTCACTGAACAGGGACAGTACCATCACTAGCCTCACTAAACAGGGACAGTACCATCACTAGCCTCACTAAACAGGGACAGTACCATCACTAGCCTCACCGAACAGGGACAGTACCATCACTAGCCTCACCAAACAGGGACAGTACCATCACTAGACTCACTAAACAGGGACAGTACCATCACTAGACTCACTAAACAGGGACAGTACCATCACTAGACTCACTAAACAGGGACAGTACCATCACTAGCCTCACTAAACAGGGACAGTACCATCACTAGCCTCACTAAACAGGGACAGTACCATCACTAGCCTCACTGAACAGGGACAGTACCATCACTAGCCTCACTAAACAGGGACAGTACCATCACTAGCCTCACTGAACAGGGACAGTACCATCACTAGCCTCACTAAACAGGGACAGTACCATCACTAGCCTCACTAAACAGGGACAGTACCATCACTAGCCTCACTAAACAGGGACAGTACCATCACTAGCCTCACTAAACAGGGACAGTACCATCACTAGCCTCACTGAACAGGGACAGTACCATCACTAGCCTCACCAAACAGGGACAGTACCATCACTAGACTCACTAAACAGGGACAGTACCATCACTAGACTCACTAAACAGGGACAGTACCATCACTAGACTCACTAAACAGGGACAGTACCATCACTAGCCTCACTAAACAGGGACAGTACCATCACTAGCCTCACTGAACAGGGTCAGTACCATCCCTAGCCTCACTGAACAGGGTCAGTACCATCACGAGCCTCACTGAACAGGGCAGGGTCAGTACCATCACTAGACTCACTAAACAGGGACAGTACCATCACTAGCCTCACTGAACAGGGACAGCACCATCACTAGCCTCACTAAACAGGGACAGTACCATCACTAGCCTCACTAAACAGGGACAGTACCATCACTAGCCTCACTGAACAGGGACAGTACCATCACTAGCCTCACTAAACAGGGACAGTATCATCACTAGCCTCACTAAACAGGGACAGTACCATCACTAGCCTCACTAAACAGGGACAGTACCATCACTAGCCTCACTAAACAGGGACAGTACCATCACTAGCCTCACTGAACAGGGACAGTACCATCACTAGACTCACTAAACAGGGACAGTACCATCACTAGCCTCACCAAACAGGGACAGTACCATCACTAGCCTCACTGAACAGGGACAGTACCATCACTAGCCTCACTAAACAGGGACAGTACCATCACTAGCCTCACTAAACAGGGACAGTACCATCACTAGCCTCACTGAACAGGGACAGTACCATCACTAGCCTCACCAAACAGGGACAGTACCATCACTAGACTCACTAAACAGGGACAGTACCTTCACTAGACTCACTAAACAGGGACAGTACCATCACTAGCCTCACTGAACAGGGTCAGTACCATCTCTAGCCTCACTGAACAGGGTCAGTACCATCACGAGCCTCACTGAACAGGGCAGGGTCAGTACCATCCCTAGCCTCACTGAACAGGGTCAGTACCATCACGAGCCTCACTGAACAGGGCAGGGTCAGTACCATCACGAGCCTCACTGAACAGGGTCAGTACCATCCCTAGCCTCACTGAACAGGGTCAGCACCATCACGAGCCTCACTGAACAGGGTCAGTACCATCCCTAGCCTCACTGAACAGGGTCAGTACCATCGAGCCTCACTGAACAGGGTCAGTACCATCACGAGCCTCACTGACCAGGGCCACTCCCATCCCTAGCCTCACTGAACAGGGTCAGTACCATCACGAGCCTCACTGAACAGGGACAGTACCATCCCTAGCCTCACTGAACAGGGACAGTACCATCACTAGCCTCACCAAACAGGGACCGTACCATCACTAGACTCACTAAACAGGGACAGTACCATCACTAGACTCACTAAACAGGGACAGTACCATCACTAGCCTCACTAAACAGGGACAGTACCATCACTAGCCTCACTGAACAGGGTCAGTACCATCCCTAGCCTCACTGAACAGGGTCAGTACCATCACGAGCCTCACTGAACAGGGTAGGGTCAGTACCATCACTAGCCTCACTGAACAGGGTAGGGTCAGTACCATCACTAGCCTCACTAAACAGGGACAGTACCATCACTAGCCTCACTAAACAGGGACAGTACCATCACTAGCCTCACTGAACAGGGACAGTACCATCACTAGCCTCACTAAACAGGGACAGTATCATCACTAGCCTCACTAAACAGGGACAGTACCATCACTAGCCTCACTAAACAGGGACAGTACCATCACTAGCCTCACTAAACAGGGACAGTACCATCACTAGCCTCACTGAACAGGGACAGTACCATCACTAGACTCACTAAACAGGACAGTACCATCACTAGCCTCACCAAACAGGGACAGTACCATCACTAGCCTCACTGAACAGGGACAGTACCATCACTAGCCTCACTAAACAGGGACAGTACCATCACTAGCCTCACTAAACAGGGACAGTACCATCACTAGCCTCACTGAACAGGGACAGTACCATCACTAGCCTCACCAAACAGGGACAGTACCATCACTAGACTCACTAAACAGGGACAGTACCTTCACTAGACTCACTAAACAGGGACAGTACCATCACTAGCCTCACTGAACAGGGTCAGTACCATCTCTAGCCTCACTGAACAGGGTCAGTACCATCATGAGCCTCACTGAACAGGGCAGGGTCAGTACCATCCCTAGCCTCACTGAACAGGGTCAGTACCATCACGAGCCTCACTGAACAGGGCAGGGTCAGTACCATCACGAGCCTCACTGAACAGGGTCAGTACCATCCCTAGCCTCACTGAACAGGGTCAGTACCATCACGAGCCTCACTGAACAGGGTCAGTACCATCCCGAGCCTCACTGAACAGGGTCAGTACCATCGAGCCTCACTGAACAGGGTCAGTACCATCACGAGCCTCACTGAACAGGGTCAGTACCATCCCTAGCCTCACTGAACAGGGTCAGTACCATCACGAGCCTCACTGAACAGGGACAGTACCATCACTAGCCTCACTGAACAGGGACAGTACCATCACTAGCCTCACCAAACAGGGACAGTACCATCACTAGACTCACTAAACAGGGACAGTACCATCACTAGACTCACTAAACAGGGACAGTACCATCACTAGCCTCACTAAACAGGGACAGTACCATCACTAGCCTCACTGAACAGGGTCAGTACCATCCCTAGCCTCACTGAACAGGGTCAGTACCATCACGAGCCTCACTGAACAGGGTAGGGTCAGTACCATCACTAGCCTCACTGAACAGGGTAGGGTCAGTACCATCACTAGCCTCACTGAACAGGGTAGGGTCAGTACCATCACTAGCCTCACTGAACAGGGTAGGGTCAGTACCATCACTAGACTCACTGAACAGGGTCAGTACCATCACTAGCCTCACTGAACAGGGCCAGAATCTATGATGGCAGGGTCAGGGTCAATTCCAGTTCAATTCCTGTTACATTTGATTCCATAGAAATGCTGTTTAAAGGTACACTCAGCGATATGACCTAGGTGCACAAAGTAAACAGTATAATTCATACATTTCCCCAACTAAGAGCGTTGAAGAGTGAGGCTCAACTCCCCCTCTGTTTTGGTCCCGTACCTACCACGCTCTAACAGTGTGAAGTGAACCCATACCCATGCACAGATACTGTGTGTGACTGTGGGAGCCAAGTCTTGCATCTCGCTCATGGCAATGTCATTTTTCTGAGTCTACCTTTAATTCTGCCACTGACTGGAATACACCCCCAACCCTGATAACCCTATGACATGTTGAACTGAGAGAAGAGAGAGAGAGAGAGAGAGAGAGAGAGAGACAGAGAGAGGGAGGGAGAGAGAGAGAGAGAGAGAGAGAGAGAGAGAGAGAGAGAGAGAGAGAGAGAGAGAGAGAGAGAGAGAGAGAGAGAGAGAGAGAGAGAGAGAGAGAGAGAGAGAGAGAGAGAGAGAGAGGGGAGGGAGGGAGGGAGGGAGGGAGAGAGAGAGAGTGATAGAGATAGACAGAGAGAGAGATAGAAGGAGAGAGAGAGAAAACCTGGAGAAGAGTCCCCTAAGCAAGCTGGTCCTGGGGCTCTGTTCACAAACACAAACACACCCTATAGAGCCCCAGGACAACAGCACAATTAGACCCAACCAAATCATGAGAAAACAAAAATATAATTACTTGACACATTGGAAAGAATTAACAAAAAAACAGAGCAAACTAGAATGCTATTTGGCCCTACACAGAGAGTACACAGCGGCAGAATACCTGACCACTGTGACTGACCCAAAATGAAGGAAAGCTTTGACAATGTACAGACTCAGTGGGCATAGCCTTGCTATTGAGAAAGGCCGCCGTAGGCAGACAAGTTTCTCAAGAGA
>NW_026285114.1:0-7187 GCF_023373465.1 Oncorhynchus keta | reverse complement strand
AAATTTCAGGCTTCAAACATAAAGATATAAAACTGTATTTTTTTGTGAAGAATCAACAACAAGTGGGACACAATCATCATGAAGTGGAACGACATTTATTGGATATAATAATAATAATAATATATGCCATTTAGCAGACACTTTTATCCAAAGCGACTTACAGTCATGTGTGCATACATTCTACATATGGGTGGTCCCGGGGATCGAACTCACTACCCTGGCGTTACAAGCGCCATGCTCTACCAACTGAGCTACAGAAGGATATTTCAAACTTTTTTAACAAATCAAAAACTGAAAAATTGGGCGTGCAAAATTATTCAGCCCCCTTAAGTTAATACTTTGTAGCGCCACCTTTTGCTGCGATTACAGCTGTAAGTCGCTTGGGGTATGTCTCTATCAGTTTTGCACATCGAGAGACTGAATTTTTTTCCCCATTCCTCCTTGCAAAACAGCTCGAGCTCAGTGAGGTTGGATGGAGAGCATTTGTGAACAGCAGTTTTCAGTTCTTTCCACAGATTCTCGATTGGATTCAGGTCTGGACTTTGACTTGGCATTTCTAACACCTGGATATGTTTATTTTTGAACCATTCCATTGTAGATTTTGCTTTATGTTTTGGATCATTGTCTTGTTGGAAGACAAATCTCCATTCTAGTCTCAGGTCTTTTGCAGACTCCATCAGGTTTTCTTCCAGAATGGTCCTGTATTTGGCTCCATCCATCTTCCCATCAATTTTAACCATCTTCCCTGTCCCTGCTGAAGAAAAGCAGGCCCAAACCATGATGCTGCCACCACCATGTTTGACAGTGGGGATGGTGTGTAAGGGTGATGAGCTGTGTTGCTTTTACGCCAAACATAACGTTTTGCATTGTTGCCAAAAAGTTCAATTTTGATTTCATCTGACCAGAGCACCTTCTTCCACATGTTTGGTGTGTCTCCCAGGTGGCTTGTGGCAAACTTTAAACTACACTTTTTATGGATATCTTTAAGAAATGGCTTTCTTCTTGCCACTCTTCCATAAAGGCCAGATTTGTGCAATATACGACTGATTGATGTCCTATGGACAGAGTCTCCCACCTCAGCTGTAGATCTCTGCAGTTCATCCAGAGTGATCATGGGCCTCTTGGCTGCATCTCTGATCAGTCTTCTCCTTGTATGAGCTGAAAGTTTAGAGGGACGGCCAGGTCTTGGTAGATTTGCAGTGGTCTGATACTCCTTCCATTTCAATATTATCGCTTGCACAGTGCTCCTTGGGATGTTTAAAGCTTGGGAATGTTTTTGTATCCAAATCTGGCTTTAAACTTCTTCACAGCAGTATCTCGGACCTGCCTGGTGTGTTCCTTGTTCTTTCATGATGCTCTCTGCGATTTTCTAGGTTAGCTAGCCAGCTATTGTCGTTCTTTTAACGCAACGTAACGTAATCAACACTGCTAGCTAGCCAGCTAGCCCCCGAATAGCAGCACTGTAGAAACTATTACACTCAACGGAACGACTTGATTAGTGTAGTGTCAACAACGCAGCCACTGCCAGCTAGCCTACAAAGTCAACAACGCAGCCACTGCCAGCTAGCCTACTTCAGCAGTACTGTATCATTTTAATCATTTTAGTCAATAAGATTCTTGCTATGTAAGCTTAACTTTCTGAACATTCGAGACGTGTAGTCCACTTGTCATTCCAATCTCCTTGCATTAGCGTAGCCTCTTCTGTAGCCTGTCAACAATGTGTCTGTCTATCCCTGTTCTCTCCTCTCTGCACAGACCATACAAACGCTCCACACCGCGTGGCCGCGGCCACCCTAATCTGGTGGTCCCAGCGCGCACGACCCACGTGGAGTTCCAGGTCTCCGGTAGCCTCTGGAACTGCCGATCTGCGGCCAACAAGGCAGAGTTCATCTCAGCCTATGCCTCCCTCCAGTCCCTCGACTTCTTGGCACTGACGGAAACATGGATCACCACAGATAACACTGCTACTCCTACTGCTCTCTCTTCATCCGCCCATGTGTTCTCGCACACCCCGAGAGCTTCTGGTCAGCGGGGTGGTGGCACCGGGATCCTCATCTCTCCCAAGTGGTCATTCTCTCTTTCTCCCCTTACCCATCTGTCTATCGCCTCCTTTGAATTCCATGCTGTCACAGTTACCAGCCCTTTCAAGCTTAACATCCTTATCATTTATCGCCCTCCAGGTTCCCTCGGAGAGTTCATCAATGAGCTTGATGCCTTGATAAGCTCCTTTCCTGAGGACGGCTCACCTCTCACAGTTCTGGGCGACTTTAACCTCCCCACGTCTACCTTTGACTCATTCCTCTCTGCCTCCTTCTTTCCACTCCTCTCCTCTTTTGACCTCACCCTCTCACCTTCCCCCTACTCACAAGGCAGGCAATACGCTCGACCTCATCTTTACTAGATGCTGTTCTTCCACTAACCTCATTGCAACTCCCCTCCAAGTCTCCGACCACTACCTTGTATCCTTTTCCCTCTCGCTCTCATCCAACACTTCCCACACTGCCCCTACTCGGATGGTATCGCGCCGTCCCAACCTTCGCTCTCTCTCCCCGCTACTCTCTCCTCTTCCATCCTATCATCTCTTCCCTCTGCTCAAACCTTCTCCAACCTATCTCCTGATTCTGCCTCCTCAACCCTCCTCTCCTCCCTTTCTGCATCCTTTGACTCTCTATGTCCCCTATCCTCCAGGCCGGCTCGGTCCTCCCCTCCCGCTCCGTGGCTCGGACGACTCATTGCGAGCTCACAGAACAGGGCTCCGGGCAGCCGAGCGGAAATGGAGGAAAACTCGCCTCCCTGCGGACCTGGCATCCTTTCACTCCCTCCTCTCTACATTTTCCTCCTCTGTCTCTGCTGCTAAAGCCACTTTCTACCACTCTAAATTCCAAGCATCTGCCTCTAACCCTAGGAAGCTCTTTGCCACCTTCTCCTCCCTCCTGAATCCTCCTCCCCCTCCCCCCTCCTCCCTCTCTGCAGATGACTTCGTCAACCATTTTGAAAAGAAGGTCGACGACATCCGATCCTCGTTTGCTAAGTCAAACGACAGCGCTGGTTCTGCTCACACTGCCCTACCCTGTGCTCTGACCTCTTCCGGAGACCTTCTCCCTTACCTCACCTCGCTCATCAACTCATCCCTGACCGCTGGCTACGTCCCTTCCGTCTTCAAGAGAGCGAGAGTTGCACCCCTTCTGAAAAAACCTACACTCGATCCCTCCGATGTCAACAACTACAGACCAGTATCCCTTCTTTCTTTTCTCTCCAAAACTCTTGAACGTGCCGTCCTTGGCCAGCTCTCCCGCTATCTCTCTCAGAATGACCTTCTTGATCCAAATCAGTCAGGTTTCAAGACTAGTCATTCAACTGAGACTGCTCTTCTCTGTATCACGGAGGCGCTCCGCACTGCTAAAGCTAACTCTCTCTCCTCTGCTCTCATCCTTCTAGACCTATCGGCTGCCTTCGATACTGTGAACCATCAGATCCTCCTCTCCACCCTCTCCGAGTTGGGCATCTCCGGCGCGGCCCACGCTTGGATTGCGTCCTACCTGACAGGTCGCTCCTACCAGGTGGCGTGGCGAGAATCTGTCTCCTCACCACACGCTCTCACCACTGGTGTCCCCCAGGGCTCTGTTCTAGGCCCTCTCCTATTCTCGCTATACACCAAGTCACTTGGCTCTGTCATAACCTCACATGGTCTCTCCTATCATTGCTATGCAGACGACACACAATTAATCTTCTCCTTTCCCCCTTCTGATGACCAGGTGGCGAATCGCATCTCTGCATGTCTGGCAGACATATCAGCGTGGATGACGGATCACCACCTCAAGCTGAACCTCGGCAAGACGGAGGTGCTCTTCCTCCCGGGGAAGGACTGCCCGTTCCATGATCTCGCCATCACGGTTGACAACTCCATCGTGTCCTCCTCCCAGAGCGCTAAGAACCTTGGCGTGATCCTGGACAACACCCTGTCGTTCTCAACTAACATCAAGGCGGTGGCCCGTTCCTGTAGGTTCATGCTCTACAACATCCGCAGAGTACGACCCTGCCTCACACAGGAAGCGGCGCAGGTCCTAATCCAGGCACTTGTCATCTCCCGTCTGGATTACTGCAACTCGCTGTTGGCTGGGCTCCCTGCCTGTGCCATTAAACTCCTACAACTCATCCAGAACGCCGCAGCCCGTCTGGTGTTCAACCTTCCCAAGTTCTCTCACGTCACCCCGCTCCTCCGCTCTCTCCACTGGCTTCCAGTTGAAGCTCGCATCCGCTACAAGACCATGGTGCTTGCCTACGGAGCTGTGAGGGGAACGGCACCTCAGTACCTCCAGGCTCTGATCAGGCCCTACACCCAAACAAGGGCACTGCGTTCATCCACCTCTGGCCTGCTCGCCTCCCTACCACTGAGGAAGTACAGTTCCCGCTCAGCCCAGTCAAAACTGTTCGCTGCTCTGGCCCCCAATGGTGGAACAAACTCCCTCACGACGCCAGGACAGCGGAGTCAATCACCACCTTCCGGAGACACCTGAAACCCCACCTCTTTAAGGAATACCTAGGATAGGATAAGTAATCCTTCTCACCCCCCTAAAAGATTTAGATGCACTATTGTAAAGTGGCTGTTCCACTGGATGTCATAAGGTGAATGCACCAATTTGTAAGTCGCTCTGGATAAGAGCGTCTGCTAAATGACTTAAATGTAAATGTAAATGTTAACGGACCTCTTGAGACTATCACAGTGCAGGTGCATTTATACGGAGACTTGATTACACACAGGTGGATTGTATTTATCATCATTAGTCATTTAGGTCAACATTGGATCATTCAGAGATCCTCACTGAACTTCTGGAGAGAGTTTGCTGCACTGGAAGTAAAGGGGTTGAATAATTTTGCACGCCCAATTTTTCAGTTTTTGATTTGTTAAAAAAGTTTGAAATATCCAATAAATGTCGTTCCACTTCATGATTGTGTCCCACTTGTTGTTGATTCTTCACAAAAAAATACAGTTTTATATCTTTATGTTTGAAGCCTGAAATGTGGCAAAAGGTCGCAAAGTTCAAGGGGGCCGAATACTTTCGCACGGCACTGTATGTATTTCTTTATTTGCAGACCACACACACACACACACACACACACACACACACACACACACACACACCCGAGCCACTGCCTGTTCACCCCGCTACCACCCAGAAGGCTTGGTCAGTACAGGTGCATCAAAGCTGGGACCGAGAGACTGAAAAATATCTTCTATCTCCAGGCCATCAGACTGTTAAACAGCCGGCACTAACATAGAGAAGCTGCTGCCTACATACAGACTTGAAATCATTGGCCACTTTAATAAATGGATCACTAGTCACTTTAATAATGCCACTTTAATAATGTTTACATATCTTGTATTACTCATCTCATATGCATAGACTGTGTTTTATACCATCTATTGCATCTTGCAGATTTGTGTGTATTAGGTAGTTGTTGTGGAATTGTTAGATTACTTGTTAGATATTGCTGCACTGTCGGGAACTAGAAGCACAAGTATTTCACTACACTCGCATTAACATCTGCTAACCGTGTGTATGTGACCAATAACATCTGCTAACCATGTGTATGTGACCAATAACATCTGGTAACCAGGTGTATGTGACCAATAACATCTGCTAAATATGTCTATGTGACCAATAACATCTGCTAACCATGTGTATGTGACCAATAACATCTGCTAACCGTGTGTATGTGACCAATAACATCTGCTAACCGTGTGTATGTGACCAATAACATCTGCTAACCGTGTGTATGTGACCAATAACATCTGCTAACCGTGTGTATGTGACCAATAACATCTGCTAACCGTGTGTATGTGACCAATAACATCTGCTAACCGTGTGTATGTGACCAATAACATCTGCTAACCGTGTGTATGTGACCAATAACATCTGCTAACCGTGTGTATGTGACCAATAACATCTGCTAACCGTGTGTATGTGACCAATAACATCTGCTAACCGTGTGTATGTGACCAATAACATCTGCTAACCGTGTGTATGTGACCAATAACATCTGCTAACCGTGTGTATGTGACCAATAACATCTGCTAACCATGTGAATGTGACCAATAACATCTACTAACCATGTGTATGTGACCAATAACATCTGCTAACCATGTGTATGTGACCAATAACATCTGCTAACCATGTGTATGTGACCAATAACATCTGCTAACCATGTGTATGTGACCAATAACATCTGCTAACCATGTGTATGTGTCTAGAAGAAAAAGAAACGCACACCTATTAAGGCGAGGTGCTGGCTAGCGGAGTAGAAACTTGAAAATAAAAGAGAGCCGCACACTCTAGGAGCTCAGATGCAAAAATGTAATACCAACGTTTGGACAGCCAAGCTCTCTTCATCAGGGTACCCTACATTTTTGCATCTGAGCTCTTAGAGTGTGCGGCTCTCTTTTATTTTCAACCATGTGTATGTGACCAACAACATCTGCTAACCGTGTGTATGTGACCAACAACATCTGCTAAAATAAGAATATATCTGCTATATAATGAAAACTGTACATATTCATTGAGAACTTTATAAATCACTGGATGTAAATGATTTTTGTTTGACCTCTTGCAGTATTTTACACCATGTATCTGTCTGTCCATGTTGCCAGTCTTGGCTTGACTCTCTGTCTCACTGTTCATTGGCTTATATTCTTATTCTTATTTTCAATGACGGCTTAGGAACAGTGAGTTAACTGCCTGTTCAGGGGCAGAACAACAGATTTGTACCTTGTCAGCTCGGGTTGCAATCTTTCGGTTACTAGTCCAACGCTCTAACCACTAGGCTACCCTGCCGGCCCATACTGAATGTATAGCTGAATGTTTGCCTAGTTGCGCTTTGAGGCATTCTAGGAATGTACGGTTATGTAGCTAATGTACAAGGTTCTTCAGCTGCGCATGGAACAACATTCACATATAGAGAACATGTCAATCCTGAGAGATGCCATCTGGGATATTACCTTCTCCGTCACTGTTGGAGGGAAATATAACGGCCTTTACTTGGATCTCTGTGATGAAATAACGAGATGGTGAACAGTTGGGTAGGTCCTGTTACTCACAGTGGTTCATCAATGTACAGTATGGAGAGACTACACTAATGTGTATCAATTCCAGCATCAATTCCAAGAATATTTGTCCTGTTTTTTTTTT
>NW_026285113.1:0-663 GCF_023373465.1 Oncorhynchus keta | reverse complement strand
GAGGGAAAGATTTGGAGAGTGTGTGTTTAGGTTGCTTAGAGGAAGCCAGAGATTGGCCAAAAATGAGGGTAATGGTAAAAAGAGGGATGGCTTGGAGATGACCCAAGACAGAGAAGAGGCAAAGTTGAGGGTTGTGAATAATGGTAAAGAAATAGAATGGGGCAGGCAAACAGGGAAGATAAGAGTTATCAGGGCTAAACAATGAAATATATTACACAGGATGGAGCCAGGACCAGGGGAGGATGGAACCATTGGTGCGAGGGTTGTTCTAGCATGACCAAAGGAAAAATAATTAGAGATACCAGACGTGGGTATAGGTCTTTTACATACGTTTGTAAGGCTTGCTTTTGTGGTGCAACAAGTAATAAGTATTAGTACTGTACATATGCAGAAGATGAAACAGAGGACTGGCCCAAAGATGGGTCATATGTAAACCTTCCATTGTACGGCAGAATAACAGCTAGATCCGTAAGGGAGGACAGTCAGTACCTCAAGAGTAGGTATTGGTTGAAGATGGAAGACGGGCAGGAGGTTAGCTATGGCATGATACAGAGAAGAGATGGGCTAATGTTAGGGGTATGTTATGAATGGGGAATAATGAGGCGAGGAACTAAGAGAAAGGAGTGTTCAGATGCTGGAGAGGGTGTGACAAGAGATGAAAAG
>NW_026285112.1:0-15176 GCF_023373465.1 Oncorhynchus keta | reverse complement strand
TTGTCCATTTGGAGACCCATTGGTGAACAAGCTTTAACTTCCTGACTTATGTCTTGAGATATTGCTTCAATATATCCACATAATTTCCCCCTTCCTCATGTTGCCATCTATTTTGTGAAGTGCACCAGTCCCTCCTGCAGCAAAGCAATAATTTTTTGAGGTCTTTGCTGATTTCTTTTGATTTTCCCAAAATGTCAAGGAAAGAAGCACTGAGTTTGAAGGTAGGCCTTTAAATACATCCACAGGTACACCTACAATTGACTCAAATGATGTCAATTAGCCTATCAGAAGCTTCTAAAGCCATGACATCATTTTCTGCAATTTTCCAAGCTGTTTAAAGGCACAGTCAACTTAGTGTATTTACATTTCTGACCCACTGGAATTGTGATACAGAGAAATATAAGTAAAATAATCTGTCTGTAAACAATTGTTGGAAACATGACTTGTGTCATGTACAAAGTAGATGTCCTAACCGACTTGCCAAAACTATAGTTTGTTAACAAGACATTTGTGTAGTGGTTGAAAAACGAGTTTTAATGACTCCAACCTAACTGTATGTAAACTTCCGACTTCAACTGTATCTAAAGAACTACATTATGTAACCTATAGTAAGACTCTATTTATCTAAATAACTATATTATGTAACCTATAGTTAGACTCTATTTATCTAAAGAACTATATTATATAACCTATAGTTAGACTCTATGTATCTAAAGAACTACATTATGTAACCTATAGTTAGACTCTATTTATCTAAAGAACTATATTATATAACCTATAGTTAGACTCTATTTATCTAAATAACTATATCATGTAACCTATAGTAAGACTCTATTTATCTAAAGAACTATATTATATAACCTATAGTTAGACTCTATTTATCTAAAGAACTATATTATGTAACCGATAGTTAGACTCTATTTATCTAAAGAACTACATTATGTAACCTATAGTTAGACTCTATTTATCTAAAGAACTATATTATGTAACCTATAGTTAGACTCTATTTATCTAAAGAACTATATTATATAACCTATAGTTAGACTCTATTTATCTAAAGAACTATATTATGTAACCTATAGTTAGACTCTATTTATCTAAAGAACTATATTATGTAACCTATAGTTAGACTCTATTTATCTAAAGAACTATATTATATAACCTATAGTTAGACTCTATTTATCTAAAGAACTACATTATGTAACCTATAGTTAGACTCTATTTATCTAAAGAACTATATTATATAACCTATAGTTAGACTCTATTTATCTAAAGAACTACATTATGTAACCTATAGTTAGACTCTATTTATCTAAAGAACTATATTATATAACCTATAGTTAGACTCTATTTATCTAAAGAACTACATTATGTAACCTATAGTTAGACTCTATTTATCTAAATAACTATATTATGTAACCTATAGTTAGACTCTATTTATCTAAAGAACTATATTATGTAACCTATAGTTAGACTCTATTTATCTAAAGAACTATATTATATAACCTATAGTAAGACTCTATTTATCTAAAGAACTATATCATGTAACCTATAGTTAGACTCTATTTATCTAAAGAACTATATTATGTAACCTATAGTAAGACTCTATTTATCTAAAGAACTATATTATATAACCTATAGTTAGACTCTATTTATCTAAAGAACTATATTATGTAACCTATAGTAAGGCTCTATTTATCTAAAGAACTACATTATGTAACCTATAGTTAGACTCTATTTATCTAAAGAACTATATTATGTAACCTATAGTTAGACTCTATTTATCTAAAGAACTACATTATGTAACCTATAGTTAGACTATATTTATCTAAAGAACTATATTATGTAACCTATAGTTAGACTCTATTTATCTAAAGAACTATATTATATAACCTATAGTTAGACTCTATTTATCTAAAGAACTATATTATGTAACATATAGTTAGACTCTATTTATCTAAAGAACTATATTATGTAACCTATAGTTAGACTCTATTTATCTAAAGAACTATATTATATAACCTATAGTTAGACTCTATTTATCTAAAGAACTACATTATGTAACCTATAGTTAGACTCTATTTATCTAAATAACTATATTATATAACCTATAGTTAGACTCTATTTATCTAAAGAACTACATTATGTAACCTATAGTTAGACTCTATTTATCTAAAGAACTATATTATATAACCTATAGTTAGACTCTATTTATCTAAAGAACTACATTATGTAACCTATAGTTAGACTCTATTTATCTAAATAACTATATTATGTAACCTATAGTTAGACTCTATTTATCTAAAGAACTATATTATGTAACCTATAGTTAGACTCTATTTATCTAAAGAACTATATTATATAACCTATAGTAAGACTCTATTTATCTAAAGAACTATATTATGTAACCTATAGTTAGACTCTATTTATCTAAAGAACTACATTATGTAACCTATAGTTAGACTCTATTTATCTAAAGAACTATATTATATAACCTATAGTTAGACTCTATTTATCTAAAGAACTATATTATGTAACCTATAGTTAGACTCTATTTATCTAAAGAACTATATTATGTAACCTATAGTTAGACTCTATTTATCTAAAGAACTATATTATGTAACCTATAGTTAGACTCTATTTATCTAAAGAACTACATTATGTAACCTATAGTTAGACTCTATTTATCTAAAGAACTATATTATGTAACCTATAGTAAGACTCTATTTATCTAAAGAACTACATTATGTAACCTATAGTAAGACTCTATTTATCTAAAGAACTATATTATATAACCTATAGTTAGACTCTATTTATCTAAAGAACTATATTATGTAACCTATAGTTAGACTCTATTTATCTAAAGAACTATATTATGTAACCTATAGTAAGACTCTATTTATCTAAATAACTACATTATGTAACCTATAGTAAGACTCTATTTATCTAAAGAACTACATTATGTAACCTATAGTAAGACTCTATTTATCTAAAGAACTATATTATATAACCTATAGTTAGACTCTATTTATCTAAAGAACTATATTATGTAACCTATAGTTAGACTCTATTTATCTAAAGAACTACATTATGTAACCTATAGTAAGACTCTATTTATCTAAAGAACTACATTATGTAACCTATAGTAAGACTCTATTTATCTAAAGAACTACATTATGTAACCTATAGTAAGACTCTATTTATCTAAAGAACTACATTATGTAACCTATAGTTAGACTCTATTTATCTAAAGAACTATATTATGTAACCTATAGTAAGACTCTATTTATCTAAAGAACTACATTATGTAACCTATAGTTAGACTCTATTTATCTAAATAACTATATTATGTAACCTATAGTTAGACTCTATTTATCTAAAGAACTATATTATGTAACCTATAGTTAGACTCTATTTATCTAAAGAACTATATTATATAACCTATAGTAAGACTCTATTTATCTAAAGAACTATATTATGTAACCTATAGTTAGACTCTATTTATCTAAAGAACTACATTATGTAACCTATAGTTAGACTCTATTTATCTAAAGAACTATATTATGTAACCTATAGTAAGACTCTATTTATCTAAAGAACTACATTATGTAACCTATAGTAAGACTCTATTTATCTAAAGAACTATATTATATAACCTATAGTTAGACTCTATTTATCTAAAGAACTATATTATGTAACCTATAGTTAGACTCTATTTATCTAAAGAACTATATTGTGTAACCTATAGTAAGACTCTATTTATCTAAATAACTACATTATGTAACCTATAGTAAGACTCTATTTATCTAAAGAACTACATTATGTAACCTATAGTAAGACTCTATTTATCTAAAGAACTATATTATATAACCTATAGTTAGACTCTATTTATCTAAAGAACTATATTATGTAACCTATAGTTAGACTCTATTTATCTAAAGAACTACATTATGTAACCTATAGTAAGACTCTATTTATCTAAAGAACTACATTATGTAACCTATAGTAAGACTCTATTTATCTAAAGAACTACATTATGTAACCTATAGTAAGACTCTATTTATCTAAAGAACTACATTATGTAACCTATAGTTAGACTCTATTTATCTAAAGAACTATATTATGTAACCTATAGTAAGACTCTATTTATCTAAAGAACTACATTATGTAACCTATAGTAAGACTCTATTTATCTAAAGAACTACATTATGTAACCTATAGTTAGACTCTATTTATCTAAAGAACTATATTATGTAACCTATAGTAAGACTCTATTTATCTAAAGAACTATATTATATAACCTATAGTTAGACTCTATTTATCTAAAGAACTATATTATGTAACCTATAGTTAGACTCTATTTATCTAAAGAACTATATTATATAACCTATAGTTAGACTCTATTTATCTAAAGAACTATATTATGTAACCTATAGTTAGACTCTATTTATCTAAAGAACTATATTATGTAACCTATAATTAGACTCTATTTATCTAAAGAACTATATTATGTAACCTATAGTTAGACTCTATTTATCTAAAGAACTATATTATGTAACCTATAGTTAGACTCTATTTATCTAAAGAACTACATTATGTAACCTATAGTTAGACTCTATTTATCTAAAGAACTATATTATGTAACCTATAGTTAGACTCTATTTATCTAAAGAACTATATTATGTAACCTATAGTTAGACTCTATTTATCTAAAGAACTATATTATGTAACCTATAGTTAGACTCTATTTATCTAAAGAACTATATTATGTAACCTATAGTAAGACTCTATTTATCTAAAGAACTACATTATGTAACCTATAGTTAGACTCTATTTATCTAAAGAACTATATTATGTAACCTATAGTAAGACTCTATTTATCTAAAGAACTATATTATGTAACCTATAGTTAGACTCTATTTATCTAAAGAACTATATTATGTAACCTATAGTAAGACTCTATTTATCTAAAGAACTATATTATGTAACCTATAGTTAGACTCTATTTATCTAAAGAACTACATTATGTAACCTATAGTAAGACTCTATTTATCTAAAGAACTATATTATGTAACCTATAGTTAGACTCTATTTATCTAAAGAACTATATTATGTAACCTATAGTAAGACTCTATTTATCTAAAGAACTACATTATGTAACCTATAGTAAGACTCTATTTATCTAAAGAACTACATTATGTAACCTATAGTTAGACTCTATTTATCTAAAGAACTATATTATGTAACCTATAGTAAGACTCTATTTATCTAAAGAACTATATTATATAACCTATAGTTAGACTCTATTTATCTAAAGAACTATATTATATAACCTATAGTTAGACTCTATTTATCTAAAGAACTATATTATGTAACCTATAGTTAGACTCTATTTATCTAAAGAACTATATTATGTAACCTATAGTTAGACTCTATTTATCTAAAGAACTATATTAGGTAACCTATAGTTAGACTCTATTTATCTAAAGAACTATATTATGTAACCTATAGTTAGACTCTATTTATCTAAAGAACTATATTATGTAACCTATAGTTAGACTCTATTTATCTAAAGAACTACATTATGTAACCTATAGTTAGACTCTATTTATCTAAAGAACTACATTATGTAACCTATAGTAAGACTCTATTTATCTAAAGAACTATATTATATAACCTATAGTTAGACTCTATTTATCTAAAGAACTATATTATATAACCTATAGTTAGACTCTATTTATCTAAAGAACTATATTATGTAACCTATAGTTAGACTCTATTTATCTAAAGAACTACATTATGTAACCTATAGTAAGACTCTATTTATCTAAAGAACTACATTATGTAACCTATAGTTAGACTCTATTTATCTAAAGAACTATATTATGTAACCTATAGTAAGACTCTATTTATCTAAAGAACTACATTATGTAACCTATAGTAAGACTCTATTTATCTAAAGAACTACATTATGTAACCTATAGTTAGACTCTATTTATCTAAAGAACTATATTATGTAACCTATAGTAAGACTCTATTTATCTAAAGAACTATATTATATAACCTATAGTTAGACTCTATTTATCTAAAGAACTATATTATGTAACCTATAGTTAGACTCTATTTATCTAAAGAACTATATTATATAACCTATAGTTAGACTCTATTTATCTAAAGAACTATATTATGTAACCTATAGTTAGACTCTATTTATCTAAAGAACTATATTATGTAACCTATAGTTAGACTCTATTTATCTAAAGAACTATATTATGTAACCTATAGTTAGACTCTATTTATCTAAAGAACTATATTATGTAACCTATAGTAAGACTCTATTTATCTAAAGAACTACATTATGTAACCTATAGTAAGACTCTATTTATCTAAAGAACTATATTATGTAACCTATAGTTAGACTCTATTTATCTAAAGAACTATATTATGTAACCTATAGTTAGACTCTATTTATCTAAAGAACTATATTATGTAACCTATAGTTAGACTCTATTTATCTAAAGAACTATATTATGTAACCTATAGTTAGACTCTATTTATCTAAAGAACTACATTATGTAACCTATAGTTAGACTCTATTTATCTAAAGAACTATATTATGTAACCTATAGTAAGACTCTATTTATCTAAAGAACTATATTATGTAACCTATAGTTAGACTCTATTTATCTAAAGAACTACATTATGTAACCTATAGTTAGACTCTATTTATCTAAATAACTATATTATGTAACCTATAGTTAGACTCTATTTATCTAAAGAACTACATTATGTAACCTATAGTTAGACTCTATTTATCTAAATAACTATATTATGTAACCTATAGTAAGACTCTATTTATCTAAAGAACTATATTATGTAACCTATAGTTAGACTCTATTTATCTAAATAACTATATTATGTAACCTATAGTTAGACTCTATTTATCTAAAGAACTACATTATGTAACCTATAGTTAGACTCTATTTATCTAAATAACTATATTATGTAACCTATAGTAAGACTCTATTTATCTAAAGAACTATATTATGTAACCTATAGTTAGACTCTATTTATCTAAAGAACTATATTATGTAACCTATAGTTAGACTCTATTTATCTAAAGAACTATATTATGTAACCTATAGTAAGACTCTATTTATCTAAAGAACTATATTATGTAACCTATAGTTAGACTCTATTTATCTAAAGAACTACATTATGTAACCTATAGTTAGACTCTATTTATCTAAAGAACTACATTATGTAACCTATAGTAAGTGTCAGCGTCATGTGTATTGGTGGCAGGGAAGTCAGGCGCAGGAGAGTCAAACGGAGTGTAAAGTGGAGTGTTTTAATGAATGTCCAGGTAACATGCTCCATAACACTAATAACACTAGAATATAAACTAACATGGGTACGAGGACCCGTCACGCACCTATACAATAAACACAACTCTGACAATAAACCATCTCTGACAAAGACATGAGGGGAAACAGAGGGTTAAATACACAACAGGTAATGAATGGGATTGAAAACAGGTGAGTTGGAAGACAAGACAAAACCAATGGAAAATTAAAAATGGATCAATGATGGCTGGAAGACCGGTGACGCCGACCGCCGAGCAACGCCCGAACAAGGAGAGGCAACGACTTCGGCAGAAGTCGTGACAGTAAGACTCTATTTATCTAAAGAACTACAATATTTAACCCATTTTAACATAATACCCCATAAAGACAAACTGAAAACATGTTTTTGAAATATTTGCACATTTTTTTGAAAAGGAAATAAATATACAGTATATATATAGTACCAGTCAAAGGTTTGAACACATATATATATAATATAACAAATCACATTATATTTGTCACAAGCGTCACACCAACTCATTTCAGGGTCTTTCTTTATTTTTACTATTTTCTACATTGTAGAATAATAGTGAAGACATTATTACTATGAAATAACACATATGGAATCAAGAAAGTCTAAAAGAAATCAAGGCACAGTGATGGAATACTGCATTAGATGACCTGGCCTCCATAATCACCCGACCTCAACCCAATTGAGATGGTTGGGATGAGTTGGACCACAGAGTGAAGGAAAAGCAGCCAACAAGTGCTCAGCATATGTGGGAACTCCTTCAAAACTGTTGGAAAAGCATTCCAGGTGAAGCTGGTTGAGAGAATGCCAAGAGTGTGCAAAGCTGTCATCAAGTCAAAGGGTGGCAAGTTTGAAGAATCTCAAATATAAAATATATTTTGATTAATTTAACACCTTTCTGGTTACTGCATGATTCCATATGTCATTTCATAGTTTTGATGTATTCACTATTTAAAATAAAGAAAAACCCTGAAATGAGTAGATGTGTCCAAACTTTTGACCAGTATATATATATATATATATATATATATATATATATATATATATATATATATATATATATATATAATATAATATAATATAACATAACAAATCACATTTTATTTGTCACATGTGCCAAATACAACAAAATCCAAAATAGATAAGTTAAAAATTTAAAATAAAAGTAACAAATAATTAAAGAGCAGCAGTAAAATAACAATAGCGAGGCTATATACAGAGGGTACCGGTACAGAGTCAATGTGCGGGGGCACCGGTTAGTCAAGGTACAGTATATATTTTAAAAATATATTTTCATTGTTTTATGTCCCCTTAATCCCCTTAATTCTACCACCCCTCCTCTAATTAGAGTAACCTAATGGTCAATTCTGCAACCAGCGAACAAAAACCTGTGAACAAAAACAAGCTACATCTGGACCGTACCAAAACAAATGATCTAATGTTTCTATCTCTTTGCAGCAATACATCTGGACCGTACCAAAACAAATTATCTAATGTTTCTATCTCTTTGCAGCAATACATCTGGACCGCACCAAAACAAATGATCTAATGATTCTGTCTCTTTGCAGCAATACATCTGGACTGCACCAAAACAAATGATCTAATGTTTCTGTCTCTTTGCAGCAATACATCTGGACCGCACCAAAACAAATGATCTAATGATTCTATCTCTTTGCAGCAATACATCTGGACCGTACCAAAACAAATGATCTCATGATTCTGTCTCTTTGCAGCAATACATCTGGACCGTACCAAAACAAATGATCTCATGATTCTATCTCTTTGCAGCAATACATCTGGACCGTACCAAAACAAATGATCTCATGATTCTGTCTCTTTGCAGCAATACATCTGGACCGTACCAAAACAAATGATCTCATGATTCTATCTCTTTGCAGCAATACATCTGGACTGTACCAAAACAAATGATCTCATGATTCTGTCTCTTTGCAGCAATACATCTGGACCGTACCAAAACAAATGATCTCATGATTCTGTCTCTTTGCAGCAATACATCTGGACCGTACCAAAACAAATGATCTAATGTTTCTGTCTCTTTGCAGCAATACATCTGGACCGTACTCAAAACAAATGATCTAATGTTTCTGTCTCTTTGCAGCAATACATCTGCACCGTACCAAAACAAATGATCTAATGTTTCTGTCTCTTTGCAGCAATACATCTGGACCGTACCAAAACAAATGATCGAATGATTCTATCTCTTTGCAGCAATACATCTGGACCGTACCAAAACAAATGATCTAATGATTCTATCTCTTTGCAGCAATACATCTGGACCGTACCAAAACAAATGATCTAATGATTCTGTCTCTTTGCAGCAATACATCTGGACCGTACCAAAACAAATGATCTAATGTTTCTGTCTCTTTGCAGCAATACATCTGGACCGTACCAAAACAAATGATCTAATGATTCTGTCTCTTTGCAGCAATACATCTGGACCGTACCAAAACAAATGATCTAATGTTTCTGTCTCTTTGCAGCAATACATCTGGACCGTACCAAAACAAATGATCTAATGATTCTGTCTCTTTGCAGCAATACATCTGGACCGTACCAAAACAAATGATCTAATGATTCTGTCTCTTTGCAGCAATACATCTGGACCGTACCAAAACAAATGATCTAATGTTTCTGTCTCTTTGCAGCAATACATCTGGACCGTACCAAAACAAATGATCTAATGATTCTGTCTCTTTGCAGCAATACATCTGGACCGTACCAAAACAAATGATCTAATGTTTCTGTCTCTTTGCAGCAATACATCTGGACCGTACCAAAGCAAATGATCTAATGATTCTGTCTCTTTGCAGCAATACATCTGGACCGTACCAAAACAAATGATCTAATGATTCTGTCTCTTTGCAGCAATACATCTGGACCGTACCAAAACAAATGATCTAATGATTCTGTCTCTTTGCAGCAATACATATGGACCGTACCAAAACAAATGATCTAATGATTCTGTCTCTTTGCAGCAATACATCTGGACCGTACCAAAACAAATGATCTAATGATTCTGTCTCTTTGCAGCAATACACCTGGACCGTACCAAAACAAATGATCTAATGTTTCTGTCTCTTTGCAGCAAAATCTGTAGATTTGGAATTTTTCCACATTTTGTTACATTACAGCCTTATTCTAAAAATATTCATCAATATACACACAATACTCCACAATGACAAAGCGAAAATAGGTTTTTAGAAAATGTTGCAAATGTATAAAAATCAAAATATTATTACAATTTCCTTACTTTTCCCCCTTCCAACTTGCCACTTCCATTTTTGTGGTAATGCTGCAATTCGTTGATTGTAATTCTGGGTAGAGCAGACATCCCCATACATTTGTGTTAGTTGCATGTGTGACATAACTCCCGGTCCGATTTATCATATCATTTACAAAGATTATATATATTTTGAAATATATCCCCAAATATATACTTTTAAAAAATCAATTAGTATATTTCAGTTTAGCCATAATATTTGTTGTATTATTAGTTCTGCCTTTTCGGGTGGATTAAACTGTAATTGCAACCAACTTTCGATGGCTTGTTTTAAAAATAGTGATATTTTGGAGATGATTTCATTTTCAAATTGCCGAAAGTGAGAGTTCGTTATCTGAATAAAGGGAAAAAGACCATTCTTGAACAAGGGGTGAGACATTCTTACTAATCTGCTAGAGAACTTTAGTTCCTTGTTGCAAACAGGATGCATGCTTTCGAATATTTTGATTCTGTACAGACTCCCTTCTTTTCAGTCTTGTCCATTAGGTAGTATTGTGGAGTAACTACAATGTTGTTGATCTATCTTCAGTTTTCTCCTATCACAGCCATGATAGGGGCAATTGGGGGCAATTTTACCCTCCAATTTCTGCTCCCTCAGAGGAAACCTAAACAGCACAATAAAAACTAAAACTAAAAATGTGTCTGTCTAAACTACAGATATGTGTTTTTTTTGCCTGGGCTGCATTTCCATCCACCTCATCTGCCAGTAGTTCCCTCCCATCTGCATTTCCATCCACCTCATCTGCCAGTAGTTCCCTCCCATCTGCATTTCCATCCACCTCATCTGCCAGTAGTTCCCTCCCATCTGCATTTCCATCCACCTCATCTGCCAGTAGTTCCCTCCCATCTGCATTTCCATCCACCTCATCTGCCAGTAGTTCCCTCCCATCTGCATTTCCATCCACCTCATCTGCCAGTAGTTCCCTCCCATCTGCATTTCCATCCACCTCATCTGCCAGTAGTTCCCCCATCTGCATTTCCATCCACCTCATCTGCCAGTAGTACCCTCTCATCTGCATTTCCATCCACCTCATCTGCCAGTAGTTCCCTCTCATCTGCATTTCCATCCACCTCATCTGCCAGTAGTTCCCTCCCATCTGCATTTCCATCCACCTCATCTGCCAGTAGTTCCCTCCCATCTGCATTTCCATCCACCTCATCTGCCATTAGTTCCCTTCCATCTGCAGTGAAAGGTGTCAGAGATACACTCTAAAAGAAAAGGTTACTGGAGGATTCTTTAGGGCTTCTTCAAATTTAAACTGTGGGGGAACCCCTGTACATTTTTTCTTCACAGAACCCCTTTTAATGGAAGAACCTTATGGGATTAATTGTTGAACTAACCCCTTGTTATTATTATTATTAATATTAATAATAATTATGATTCATTATGATTATTATTATTATTATTAATAATAATACTACACATAATAATAAAAATAATAACACAATATTTTAGTTCTTAGTGTTAATTATGATTTTAGTGGCAAAGCAGAATAAAATAACATCTGAATATGAGGTAAATTCCCAGCAGAAGTCCAATGGGTTTACCCTTGGCGTATGGATGCTAATGTGTTGATGTTCTCTGTATCAATAGCCAGAATGATTTTGCATTGCATGTTGATCATACAGGTTTCCAGTTATATTCATCAGAGGTCTGGGAATCCAAAAAGAATAGTAATTATATAGATGATTAAAAAAACATGCACGTGACAGTATTCATACCTTGTTTTGTTTGTGGTAAATGTGAATGAATAGAACTGTTTTGATGGTTTTCATAAACATAGCTTGTCCATAATGTAGAGGCCTATGGGATATTCAGAGGGAGGGTGGTACATGTGATCTGCATAACATACCTATTGACATACCTTGTATGCCTCCTCATCTGTATACCTGCAGACACAGACACAAAGGTGAGCTGTTCAGTCATCTGCACCCAAGTCTCTAAGATCTTCTTATAGCCGACATATTCTTATAGCCGACATATTCTTATAGCCGACATATTCTTACCTCTTTGTTGATTGATATCCAATGAATTATGTTCATTTTCTGTTTTAGAAATAATTGCACAAATATGAAAAGATAGATGTTATCATCATCAAACAATATCAATTTAGATCACACAAGGGACAAACATGATCTTAAGTTGAGATCTTTGCATTTTGCCGTTTGAAGGCACTTGCCTGCACCTGCTGTCCTTTCAAATTCAAATCCAAATGTTTCAGTTGAGCAGTTAGGTTCCTGCAAAACCCCCACCAACTAAGGAGGTTCCTGCAAAAACCCCACCAACTAAGGAGGTTCCTGCAAAACCCCCACCAACTAAGGAGGTTCCTGCAAAAACCCCCACCAACTAAGGAGGTTCCTGCAAAAACCCCCACCAACTAAGGAGGTTCCTGCAAAAACCCCCACCAACTAAGGAGGTTCCTGCAAAAACCCCCACCAACTAAGGAGGTTCCTGCAAAAACCCCACCAACTAAGGAGGTTCCTGCAAAAAAAAACCACCAACTAAGAAGGTTCCTGCAAAAACCCCCACCAACTAAGGAGGTTCCTGCAAAAAACCCCACCAACTAAGAAGGTTCCTGCAAAAACCCCCACCAACTAAGAAGGTTCCTGCAAAAACCCCCACCAACTAAGAAGGTTCCTGCAAAACCCCCACCAACTAAGAAGGTTCCTGCAAAACCCCCACCAACTAAGAAGGTTCCTGCAAAAAAACCCACCAACTGAGGAGGTTCCTGCAAAACCCCCACCAACTAAGAAGGTTCCTGCAAAAACCCCCACCAACTAAGAAGGTTCCTCGATGAACCCCACCAACTAAGAAGGTTCCTCGATGAACCCCCACCAACTAAGAAGGTTCCTCGATGAACCCCACCAACTAAGAAGGTTCCTCGATGAATCCCCACCAACTAAGAAGGTTCCTCGATGAACCCCCATCAACTAAGAAGGTTCCTCGATGAACCCCACCAACTAAGAAGGTTCCTCGATGAACCCCCATCAACTAAGAAGGTTCCCCGATGAACCCCCACCAACTAAGAAGGTACCTCGATGAACCCCCACCAACTAAGAAGGTTCCTCGATGAACCCCCACCAACTAAGAAGGTACCTCGATGAACCCCATCAACTAAGAAGGTTCCCGATGAACCCCACCAACTAAGAAGGTACCTCGATGAACCCCACCAACTAAGAAGGTTCCTCGATGAACCCCCACCAACTAAGAAGGTTCCTCGATGAACCCCCACCAACTAAGAAGGTTCCTCGATGAACCCCCACCAACTAAGAAGGTTCCTCGATGAACCCCCACCAACTAAGAAGGTTCCTCGATGAACCCCCACCAACTAAGAAGGTTCCTCGATGAACCCCACCAACTAAGAAGGTTCCTCGATGAACCCCCACCAACTAAGAAGGTTCCTCGATGAACCCCCACCAACTAAGAAGGTTCCTCGATGAACCCCCACCAACTAAGAAGGTTCCTCGATGAACCCCACCAACTAAGAAGGTTCCTCGATGAACCCCCACCAACTAAGAAGGTTCCTCGATGAACCCCACCAACTAAGAAGGTTCCTCGATGAACCCCACCAACTAAGAAGGTTCCTCGATGAACCCCCACCAACTAAGAAGGTTCCTCGATGAACCCCCACCAACTAAGAAGGTTCCTCGATGAACCCCCACCAACTAAGAAGGTTCCTCGATGAACCCCCACCAACTAAGAAGGTTCCTCGATGAACCCCCACCAACTAAGAAGGTACCTCGATGAACCCCCACCAACTAAGAAGGTTCCTCGATGAACCCCACCAACTAAGAAGGTTCCTCGATGAATCCCCACCAACTAAGAAGGTTCCTCGATGAACCCCCATCAACTAAGAAGGTTCCTCGATGAACCCCACCAACTAAGAAGGTTCCTCGATGAACCCCCATCAACTAAGAAGGTTCCCGATGAACCCCACCAACTAAGAAGGTTCCTCGATGAACCCCACCAACTAAGAAGGTTCCTCGATGAACCCCACCAACTAAGAAGGTTCCTCGATGAACCCCACCAACTAAGAAGGTTCCTCGATGAACCCCCACCAACTAAGAAGGTTCCTAGATAAACCCCATCAACTAAGAAGGTTCCTCGATGAACCCCCACCAACTAAGAAGGTTCCTCGATGTACCCCCACATCCTATGGAGTTCTCGGAAGAACCTTTTGGGGGCAATTTTCAGAACTTTGAGGATCTTAGAAGAACTCTTGTTGAACCCCACGTCTTTAGAGTGTAGAGCGGTGTTTGTCAGACCACGAGACATCCCGTAAATACGTCTTCTCACAGAATCGCCTGTAGCACCCAAACGGTTTGGCGTACGAACTATTATGACCTCTCTATGGAAAGATGAGACTCTCATAAACACGATGGCGTTCTGCGTTTTGCTGGGACCACAAGCCCCACAAGAAGTGTTGGAAGGACCCCAGTACCAGTAAAAAAAAATGTATTGCTAAATGATCATTGGTATGAATATCTGTAAACA
>NW_026285111.1:0-6430 GCF_023373465.1 Oncorhynchus keta | reverse complement strand
TGGTAGACAGGCATGCTGACAGACAAATAGGCAGGAAGGCGGGCAGGCAGGCGGGCAGACAGGCAGACATGCATGGCTACATTATCAGGCTCAGCAGTCGATGTGAGAGGGCGGTAAGAACTCGATTATGAAGCCCAAGTCCCAGCTTGCTTATTTCCTTTCTGAAAACACTACCCAGCCGAGAGAGAGAGGGAGAGAAAGAGAGAGATGGGGGAGAGTATGTGTTTCTAAGTGTACAGTGCCTTGCAAGAGTATTCACTGCCCTTGGCGTTTGTCCTATTTTGTTGCATTACAACCTGCAATTTACATGGATTTTTATTTAGGATTTCATGTAATGGACATACACAAAATTGTCCAAGCTGGTGAAGTGAAACTAAAGAAAATGACATAAAAAGTGGTAGGTGCATTTGTATTTCCCCCTTTGCAATGATGCTGTACACTCCACAGAGCTGGGCCTTACGGGAAGAGTGGCCAGAAAAGCCATTGCTTAAAAAAAAATAAGCAAGGAAGTTTGCTGTTTGCCAAAAAAGGCATATGGGAGACTCTTCAAATATATGGAAGAAGGTACTCTTGTCAAAATTGTACTTTTTGGTCATTAAGGAAAACACAATGTCTTGCGCAAACACAACACCTCTTATCACCCCGAGAACACACCATCCCATCCATTTTTCATCATCAGGGACTGGGTAACTGGTCAGAATGGAAGGAATGATGGATGGCGCTAAATACGGGGAAATTCTTGCAGGATTCTCACCTTCCAGCAGGATAATGACCCTAAGCATACTGCTAAAGCAACACTCAAGTAGTTTAAGGGGAAATATATAAATGTCTTGGAATGGCCTAGTCGAATCCCAGACCTCAATCCAATTGAAAATCTGTGGTATGACTTGAAGATTGCTGTACACAGCGGAACCCTTCCAACTTGAAAGAGCTGGAGCAGTTTTGCCTTGAAAATGGGCAAAAATCCCAGTGGCTAGATGTGCCAAGCTATAGAGACATACCCCAAGAGACTTGCAGCTGTACTTGCTGCAAAAGGTGGGCTCTACAAAGTATTGACTTTGGAGGGGGGTGGGGGTGATGTCACGACTTCTGCCGAAGTCGTTGCCTCTCCTTGTTCGGGCGGTGCTCGGCGTTCGGACGTCACCGGTCTTCTAGCCATCATTGATCCATTTTTCATTTTCCATTGGTTTTGTCTTGTCTTCCCAAACACCTGTTTTCAATCCCATTCATTACCTGTTGTGTATTTAACCCCTCTGTTTCCGCTCATGTCTTTGTCAGAGATTGTTTATTTGTCAGTGTAGTGTTTTTGTTGTATAGGTGCGCGACGGGTCTTCGTACCCATATTTGTTATTGTTCTTATCCTGTTTAGTGTTATGGAGCATGTTACTATGACGTTATTAAAAGATTAAACACTCCGCTTGACTCTCCTGCGCCTGACTCCACTGCCACCTATACACATATGCCTGACAGAATCTCTGACCAACAATATGAAGTCAGCAGGAGAGGACACTATGCTCATGGAGCTGGAGGAACGCGTTCAGGAACAAGCGAGGAGCTTGCCTGTATAAGCTCCGTCATGGATCGCATTGTCCAGAATATGGATCGCTGGGAGAGACAGGGAGTTTCCCCAGCGCCACCACCACCACAACCGGAATCTCCCTTGTACGTTTTCCTCTCCGGAATCGAAGATCCATTTATCCCTCCCCAGGGGATACAACGGAGATACTGCCGGCTGCCAGGGTTTCCTCCTTAAGCTGAATTTATATCTAGCCATGGCATCCCCAGTACCATCTGACCGTGAGAAGAGTTACGCCTCGTCTCATGCCTCACCGGGAAAGCCCTAGAATTGGCCAGCGCTGTGTGTAGAAGGGAGGATGCAGCGTTGGAGCATTTTGAGGAGTTCATCCGCCAATTTCGGATAGTATTCTATCATCCACCTGAAGGCAAAGCAGCGGGGAGCTCCTCTATCATCTGAGACAGGAGACAAGGAGTGCACAGGAGTTTGCTTTGGAGTTTAGGACCTTGGCTGCCGGCACTGGATGGAGCGACAGGGCCCTGATCGACCATTACCGTTGTAGTCACGCGAGGACGTCCGTCGGGAGCTGGCCTGTAGAGACACCACCTCACCTTCGACCAGGTGGTGGACATGTCCATCAAGCTGGACAACATGCTGGCTACTCGTGGACGTCTAGATCGGGGGTCTGGTTGTTCCATCCTCTCGCACCCTCTCTCCCGAACCTATGGAATTGGGAGGGATGGTGCGCAGGGAGACCGGAGGGGGTTCCAGCTCAAGCACCATTCATGCTCGCCCAGTGCTGGTCGGTGCCGGGTTAGTTCCTCTGGGAATAGAGAAGGCAGGCAGGGCACTCCTGGCATCACCCCAGGTGAGTAGACACCATTCTCATCCAGAGCCCTCTGCTGCACTAATGTTTGTCTCGGTCTCTTTTCCTGATTTTTCACTGCATTTCCCAGTATAAGGCGCAAGTAGATTCAGGTGCGGCTGGGAATTTCATTAATAAAAGTCTAGCTCATAGTTTAGGGATCTCTATTGTTCCTGTGGATATGCCTTTCCCTATTCATGCCTTAGATAGTCGACCATTAGGGTCAGGGTTTATCAGGAGGTCACCGCACCTTTGTGTATGATAACACGGGAGGGTCACAAGGAGAAGATTAATATTTTCCTTATTGATTCTCCTGCGTATTCTGTGGTGCTAGGCCTACCCTGGTTAGCTTGCCATAACCTCACTGTTTCTTGGCCACAGAGGGCTCACGGGTGGTCGCGAGAATGCTCACGTAGGTGTTTAGGGGTTTCCGTTGGTGCTACTACGGTGGAAAGTCCAGACCAGGTCTCCACCGTGCGCATTCCCCCCCGAATATGCCGATTTGGCTCTCGCCTTCTGTAAAAAGAAGGCGACTCAATTACCACCCTATCGACGGGGGATTGTGCGATAGATCTCCTGGTAGACGCTGCATATCCCAAGAGTCACGTGTATCCCCTGTCGCAAGCGGAGACGGAGGCTATGGAGACATATGTCTCTGAATCTCTGCATCAGGGGTTCATTCAGCCATCCATTTCACCCGTCTCTTTGAGTTTCTTTTTCGTGAAAAAAAAAGGATGGCGGTTTACGCCCGTGCATTGATTATCGAGGTCTGAATAAAATCACAGTGAAATATAGTTACCCGCTACCTCTGATTAATACGGTTATAGAGTTAATGCGCGGGGCACGTTTTTTCACAAAATTGGATCTCAGGAGTGCGTACAATCTGGTGCGTATTCGGAAGGGTGATGAGTGGAAGACGGCATTTAGCACCACCTCAGGTCATTATGAGTACCTTGTCATGCCATATGGGTTGATAAATGCTCCATCAGTTTTCTAATCATTTGTAGATGAGATCTTCAGGGACCTGCACGGGCAGGGTGTAGTGGTGTATATCGATGATATTCTGATATACTCTGCTACACACGCCGAGCATGTGTCTCTGGTGTGCAGGGTGCTTGGTCGCCTGTTGGAGCATGATCTATATGTCAAGGCTGAGAAATGCTTGTTCTTCCAACAATCCATCTCCTTCCTAGGGCATCAGTTTCCACTTCAGGGAGTGGAGATGGAGAGGGACCGCATTACAGCCGTGCATGGTTGGCCGACTCCAACCACGGTAAAGGAGTTGCAGCGTTTTTGGGGTTTGCCAATTACTACCGCAGGTTTATCCGGGTTTTTCAGGTGGCAGCTCCCATTACCTCACTGCTAAAGGGGGCCCGGTGCGCTTGCGGTGGTCGGCTGAGGCGAACAGGGCCTTTGAGCACCTGAAGACTCTGTTTACCTCGGTGCCTGTGCTGGCTCATCCGGATCCCTCTTTGCCATTCATAGTGGAGGTGGATGCATCCGAAGCTGGGATAGGAGCAGTGCACTCTCAGCGTTCGGGTACGCCACTGAAGCTTCGCCCCTGTGCTTTCTTTTCGAAGAAGCTCAGCAGCCGCGGAGCGAAACTATGATGTGGGGAACCGAGAGCTGTTAGCTGGCGTAGAAGCCTTGAAGGTGTGGAGGCATTGGCTTGAGGGCTAAACACCCTTTTCTCATCTGGACTGACCACCGCAATCTGGAGTACATCCGGCAGGCGAAGAGATTGAATCCTCGCCAGGCAAGGTGGGCCATGTTTTTCACTCATTTTGTGTTTACTCTTTCTTACAGACCAGGCTCCCAGAACGTTAAGGCAGACGCATTGTCTCGGCTGTATGACACAGAGGAGCGATCCATGGATCCCACTCCCATACTCCCAACCGTGTCTGGTGGCGCCTGTAGTATGGGAGCTGGACGCGGACATTGAGCGGGCGTCACGTGTAGAGCCCTCTCCCCTGAGTGTCCAGCTGGTCGTCTGTACGTTCCGTCTGCTGTCCGTGACCGATTGATCTATTGGGCTCACACGTCACCCTCCACTGGTTATCCTGGGATAGGTCGGATGATGCGCTGTCTTGAAGGGAGGTACTGGTGGCCCACTTTAGCTAAGGACGTGAGGATTTATGTTTCTTCCTGCTCGGTGTGCGCCCAGTGCAAGGCTCTAGACACCTGCCCAGAGTAAGCTACAACCTCTACCCGTTCCTCAACGGCCGTGGTCGCACCTGTCGGTGGATTTTTTGACTGATCTTCCACCTTCACAGGGTTACATCACGATCCTGGTCGTTGTGGATCGGTTTTTCAAATCCTGCCGTCTCCTCCCTTTGCCCGGTCTCCCTACGGCCTTACAAACTGCAGAGGCCCTATTTACACACTTTTTCCGGCACTATGGGGTGTCTGAGGATATAGTGTCTGGTCGGGACCCCAGTTCACATCAAGGGTCTGGAAGGCGTTCATGGGCGTCTGGGGATCTCGGTTAGTCTTACCTCAGGTTTTCACCCCGAGAGTAATGGGCAGGTGGAGAGAGTTAACCAGGATGTGGGTAGGTTTCTGCTGTCTTATTGCCAGGATCGGCCCGGGAGTGGGCGAAGTTCGTGCCCTGGGCAGAGATGGCTCAGAACTCGCTATGTCACTCCTCCACTAACCTTACTCCTTTTCAATGTGTATTAGGGTATCAGCCGGTTCTGGCTCCTTGGCATCAGAGCTAGACCGAGGCCCCTGCGGTGGACAATTGGTTTCGGCACGCTGAGGAAACCTGGGAGGCAGCCCACGTCCACCTTCAGCATGCCATAAGGCGCCAGAAAATTGGCGCAGACCGTCGCCGCAGTGAGGCCCCAGTGTTCGCACCAGGGGACAGGGTCTGGCTCTCGACCCGAAACCTGCCCCTCCGCCTGCTCTGCCCGAAGCTGGGTCCGCGGTTTGTCGGGCCGTTTAAAGTCCTGAGGAGAGTGAACAAAGTATGTTATAGGTTACAACTGCCCACTAATTACCGTATTAACCCCTCATTCCATGTGTCTCTCCTCAGGCCGATGGTGGCTGGCTCGCTCCAGGAGGCTGAAGTGCGTGATGTTCCTCCGCCTCCTCTAGACATCGAGGGGGTACCGGCGTACTCTGTTCGATCCATTTTGGATTCGAGATGTCGGGCGAGGGGCCTTCAGTACCTCGTGGACTGGGAGGGGTACGGGCCGGAGGAGAGATGCTGGGTTCCGGTGGAGGACGTGTTAGATCCTTCCATGTTATCAGAATTCCACCGTCTCCATCCGGATCGCCCTGCACCTCGCCCTCCGGGTCGTCCCCGAGGCCGGGGGATACTGTCACGACTTCGTTGCCTCTCCTTGTTCGGGCGGTGCTCGGCGTTCGACGTCACCGGTCTTCTAGCCATCATTGATCCATTTTTCATTTTCCATTGGTTTTGTCTTGTCTTCCCAAACACCTGTTTTCAATCCCATTCATTACCTGTTGTGTATTTAACCCTCTGTTTCCGCTCATGTCTTTGTCAGAGATTGTTTATTTGTCAGTGTAGTGTTTTTGTCGTATAGGTGCGCGACGGGTCTTCGTACCCATATTTGTTATTGTTCTTTTCCTGTTTAGTGTTATGGAGCATGTTACTATGACATTATTAAAAGACTCCATTTTACACTCCGTTTGACTCTCCTGCGCTTGACTCACTGCCACCTATTCACATATGCCTGACAGGTGAATAGTTATGCACGGTCAAGTTTTCTGTTTTTTGTCTTATTTCTTGTTTGTTTCACAATCAAATATTTTGCATCTTCAAAGTGGTAGGCATGTTTTGTAAATCAAATGATACAACCCCCAAAAAATCTATTTTAATTCCTGGTTGTAAAGGCAACGAAATAGGAAAAATGCCCAGGGGGTGAATACTTTTGCAAGCCAGTGTATATTTAATCCAGATTTTTGATAATTTGTTTGTGATTTGTGCTAGCTTGTGCATGCACCTGCTACCAGATGTGTGAGTAAACTAGTGCAACAGAGCGAGAGAGAGAGAGAGAGTTAGAGACGATCATGGACTCTGCGGC